>NC_134485.1:63669232-63835561 GCF_040206685.1 Ascaphus truei
TAATATTTTCAAGGTAGTAAATTGGACTTAGTTACTCGTTGCTTAAATTACAGGGAGCAATTGTTACATTAACACTTAGCCATTCACCCCCCCTAACACGATGCATTGGGAATCCAGGATAGTTAGCAGAGGGTAGTGTGACATGTCTGAAGTAACTTACCAACATATAGTCTGAATTTCTGGCCAAAGACACTATAGGAAGGGCTTTTCTAAATGCCTGTCTTCTTCCTTGTAATAATTAGAAAACAATTCCATTGAAATATAAATGTATCACAAAGAAGATAATAACAATTACTTTACACCTCCTCCAACCTCTCTATTAAAGCTATACACTCCTCTGCCACATCTCCTTACATCTCAGCCCTAATATCTCCCTATACCCCGTCCTCACTCTTGCGTTCTGCTCAAGGATGTCTTCTGTCTACCCCCTTTTGTATCCAAAGCCCTTTCCCGCCTAAAACCTTTCTCACTCACAGCCCCACACCTCTGAAATGCTCTTCCCGTCAATATCCAACCAGCACCCTCTCTCTCTCCACCTTTAGGACCTTTCTTAAAACACACCTCTTTAGCGAAGCATGTGCATAAACATATGGATAGCTCTGCTGGCTGATACTATACATCTCATATGCACTGACCCTTGGCCCCTTGCAGATGCACTTACCAGAACACCCTCCTACTGTCTCTGTGAGTTCTCCCTACTTACCACTTAGATGTTAAGCTCTGTGGGGCAGAGACTCCCTTTTCCTATTGTTTTATGTCTGAAGCGCTTATTCCCACTGTATTATATTATTATGTCATGTGTATTACTGCTATAAAGCGCTATGTAAGTGGATGGCACTATATAAATTAAGATGTACATAAAGTACATAAGCCTAAAGTTAAAAAACAAAAAAAACAATGCCCCTTCCATATTCATGAAGTATTATCCTTCTATCTTTTAATCTCATCATCTACAAAAAGAAGTTCATTTTGTCAATCAAAATGATGAATTTCCACCCACTCAGAATAAGTCTTTACCTCCAGACAGATCCATCATTTCGCAGTGTAAGTTTTGGCTCTCTTCACTGATGCTGCATTTATAAACTCCTCCAAATGTTCTGCTCTCAATGTTTCCTAGAGGTGAGCTAACGAAAACCCTTCAAAGGGAAAAAATGCAAAACAATGATGGGTACTTCATATTCAAGATTGGAGTTCAGCTCAGCAGGCCCTGCTTATATTGAATATTTTACCAGGATACAATACATTGAGAGTTTCCTCTCATTTTCAAGTTTGGCCTTGATACAGAATATTGTGATGGAAAATGTAAATATCACAGTTACAAACAGTATTAAAAATATAAAACTGTGTTTCCAGTAATATTACCAATATTTTTTCTAGGTGTATCTAAATCACAGTGTATTAACAAACGCAATAACAATCTCACTTTTATCACAGACAGATTTGGAAATAAGAAAACAAGAGAGTTATTCACCTTCCAACCATACAAGGAAGTATTCTCCGTTATAATTTCCTACTACATTACATCAAGTATTTCCGCTTCATCTCATCAACCCGATACCTGACCCTTTTCTCTGGAAATACTGCGGGTGGATGGGTGGTTCATCAGAATTTTGAAACTCTACTATGGCAAAATGCCCAGATGGTATATGCCTCTGTTGTACAAAGATGGTACTACTCTTCTCTTGAAATAGTTACTTCACTATTACAGCACGTAATATTTTTCCTTCTACAAAGATACCCCACAAAGGTCTGAAAAATGATGCACTCAGTAAGCTAGTTGCAAGATCAGTCAAATATTTTAATAATTATACAAAAAAACTGAAAAAGGTCACAAAAAATATGACGTTTCAACAATATAATTATTATATATATATATAGCTGTCTAAGACATGTGAATGTGCTCACAAGTAATATTTGTATATGATATATATATTATATATATATATATATATATATATATATATATATATATATATAGCCTGAAACCCTGATTTTCGCCATTATCACCTAGCATACAGTGCTTCCACTGTAGCAAGGGATTCTGGGAAATGACATGCAAATGAGCACACAGTGCCACCTCTTGTCTCAAGTCCGTTATTACATGGAACCCTTAAGCCAATGCTTGCTGTTTTAAACACGGCTGTGTTGTTATATGGTTTTGAAGCAAAAGGTGGCAGTGCTCATTTGCATGTCATTTCCCAGAATCCCATGCTGCAGTGGAAGCACTGTGTGCTGGGGGATAATGGTGAAAGGCAGGGTTGCAGACCTGTCTAAGACATGCAAATGAGCATACATTCGCTATATATATATATAGTTTACACAGATAATTTGCATTCGCTATATATATATGTATATATATATATATATATATATATATATAAATATATAATTTACACAGATAATGTGTAATATGTCTGGTTCTGTGTGGTGCACCTTTGACTATTTTTGGTCAGAGTTGTATGCAACCAATAGCAGATAGTGCGGGGCCAGAATAGCCATTAGGCAAACTAGGTGTTGCCTAGAACAGTAACATTTGGAGGGACGGCAAATTTTGCCGCTCTAAAAAAAATCTAGTTTGCCTAGTGGCAAAAAAGGATGAGGAGCAGGAGGATAGTGGCGGAAGAGGCCCCAGTGATCTGACCTGGAAGTCTGTGAAAACTTCTGGTGTTTTCTGCCAGGAAGGACCTCCCCAACTCAACTCCAGGGGTAGGGAGTTTTGACAGAGATGGGGGGGAGGGGGGGGAGGCAGAGAGCGAGAATGGGGATGGAGAGATGGAAAATGTGAGGGAGGGGGTAGGGAGTGGGAGAGGGATAGAGATAATGGGGGACGGAGAGAGAGACAATGGGGGAGGGAGAGCGAATTGGGGGAAGGGGGTGATGTATTAAGAGAATGGAGTAAAGGAGGCGAGGACGAGAGGGAATGGAGTGGGAGGGGAGAGGGGGAGAGAGAATGGGAGCGAGGGAGAGGGAGGAGGGGGCCAGCGAGAGAATTAGGGTGAGGGAGCTAGAGAATGGGGTGGGAGAAGGGGGGCAGAGAGAAAATGGGGGAGGGCGAGGAAGAGAGGAAATGGGGGAGGGAGAGAGAGATAATGGGGGAGGGAGAGAGAGATAATGGGGAAGAGAGGGGGGAGTGTGTGTGATGTGCATTTCATGTAGTACATATCATATGAAAAGTGAAAGTTAATTGGGGACGGGGCAAGGCTGAAGGTTCACCTAGGGCACCTAATATGCTTGCACTGGCCCTGAGTCAATGCCCTCTTTTTGTTGTTGTACACATATTTTTCCTTACCAAGTTCCCGTTTCCATCATGTCATCACAAACCATTTGAAAACTGCTTTGCATTTCCTTCTGATAGACACCTGTGATAAAGGAGTTCCTGTGGCAGGCTCAGTACCACAACCTCTGCTATTCAGGGCAGCATCCCTATCATTGAACTAAACCAGATGCTGAGAAATGCCATAGTCACAGCATACTTTTGAGCTCTACTTCTCACACCTGTAGCCCCCTCCCCTTGGCTTCCTTTAAAAGCAGACCCTTTCCCCTTCCTGCTATCCAGTTCAATGTTCCTTGTGCACAAAAAGGAGCGCATCTGGGACACCTGGAAGATATAGGACAGCGGAGTTTCTCAGCATCTGATTTAGTTCAATGTTAGGGCTGCTGCGCTGAATAGCAGAGGTTGTGAATAGCAGTACCCCCATCATCATAAGGGTCTTTAGACATGTCAGTATTGGTCTTATGGAAATATTTTAGGAGGAGTGGGTTGTGACTCATTTAAATATACTTTGCATAAACATTAGCATACTACATCACTTATCATATGAGATCTGACTCCAAAAGACTGCTTATGGTCCCAAGGATCAACAAAGTATCCGTCCTCTCCTCCTTCTCTTACCGTGCACCCCACAACTGGAACAATCTACCGGAGACTCTCACAGCCGCCCCCAGTCTAAGTTCTTTCAAAACGAAAGCTATCTCACATTTTAATCTGGTCTGTAATTGTTACACACACCTATAACATATATTATCTCTTACTGTGCATGTGTTAGGATCGTGGCTAGGCTCCGCCCCCTTGACACGGTACGCGGTGCGTGCAGACCCATGTTTGTCCATGCGCGCCAGCCAACCAAAACATCCACGGAGACACGCTCCCCGCACAGCGCCACGGCGCCTGCACTCACTGGCGACGCTCTCGCTCCACGCCGTGCTCCACCTGCGTGCGCACGCCTTACGGCAGCTGATACCAGGAAGGGTATCAGCTGCCTCTCACCTGCAGCGAATATCATCTCCTCCTATCGGCTCACAGCCTCTGTCTGACCTCACTGTCTGCAGCTTCCTGATTGGTTCTCACTCCCTTTTATTTACCTTCCTGATTCCTGTGCACATTGCTGAGCATAAACTTAGGTTTATGTGCTGTGCTTGCTGCTGTGTTGCCTTGCCTGACCTGTGTTGTGACCCCTGCTCGTACCTGGACCTGTCTCTTCTTTGCCCCTGGACTTCGGCTTGCTATTGGATTCCCACTCTCTCCTCTCCTTGACCACGGCTTACGGCTATCGACTACTCTTCTCTCTCCAACCCCGGACCACGACAAGTCCCACGACATACCCGAACTCTCCTACCCTGACCCAGCTATACGACTCTGGCTGCGCATTCTGGACCTGGTCCCGTGGTCGCAGGGTGGTGGTTATAAACATCCCCACCTCAGCCCCATGGCCTAGTCCAGTTTGTGGTGAGCACACGTGACAGCATGCAATGTCTTGTACATAATGTGTAACCCTGCTTACTTAATGTAACCATGTATTTGTAACCATGTATTTGTCATCATAACTCTGTTCCCAGGACATACTTCAAAACGAGAGGTAACTCTCAATGTATTACTTCCTGGTAAAACATTTTATAAATCAATCAATCAAGTGCGCTTTTTCAGCACAGACATTTCTCCCTAATTTATTTGGAGGAAGGTATGAGAGGATATATATATATATATACAACTGGAGACACTACTACACCCCCTCTTCCCCCTCTTTACCCTCTCTCTCCGACCTCACTCTCGGTTCTGGAGAGAGCTAGCACGACCTTCAGGTGATTCCACTTTAAACGCAAATACAATCCGGGTAGATTGGCTGTTAAACCGTGCAGCTTGTTACTTTTTATAGACACGGTTTAAAAGATGCGATTTGTAATACAGAATACAAATTTTTGGCTAGTTTCATTCCGCCACATATGACCATGTCAAATTATACGGTTTTACAAGTACAAACTCGCAGCTACTAGAATATCCCCCTATAACTTTTAAGCGTCATGTTGCTGGGGGAGGGTGGCAAAGAGACAACAAGTACCGTCCTCCCTGGCAAAGAGACAAGTACCATCCTCCCTGGCAAAGAGACAACAAGTACCATCCTCCCTGGCAAAGGGAAACAAGTACAGTCCTCCCTGGCAAAGAGAAACAAGTACAGTTCTCCTGGCAAAGAGAAACAAGTACTATCCTCCCTGGCAAAGAGAAACAAGTACAGTCCTCCCTGGCAAAGAGAAACAAGTACCATCCTCCCTGGCAAAGAGAAACAAGTACCGTCCTCACTGGCAAAGAGACACAAGTAAAATCCTCCCTGGCAAAGAAACAACAAGTACCGTCCTCCCTGGCAAAGAGAAAACAAGTACCGTCTTCCCTGGCAAAGAGAAACCAGTACCGTCCTCCCTGGCAAAGAGAAACAAGTACCGTCCTCACTGGCAAAGAGACAACAAGTACCGTCCTCCCTGGCAAAGAGACAACAACAAGTACCGTCCTCCCTGGCAAAGAGAAACAAGTACTGTCCTCCCTGGCAAAGAGAAACCAGTACCGTCCTCCCTGGCAAAGAGACAACAAGTACCGTCCTCCCTGGTAAAGAGAAAACAAGTACCGTCCTCCCTGCCAAAGAGAAACCAGTACCGTCCTCCCTGGCAAAGAGAAACCAGTACCGTCCTTCCTGGCAAAGAGAAACAAGTACCGTCCTCACTGGCAAAGAGACAACAAGTACCGTCCTCCCTGGCAAAGAGAAAACAAGTACCGTCCTCCCTGGCAAAGAGAAACCAGTACCGTCCTCCCTTGCAAAGAGACAACAAGTACCGTTCTCCCTGGCAAAGAGAAACAAGTACCAGCCTCCCTGGCAAAGAGACAACAAGTACCGACCTCCCTGGCAAAGAGAAACAAGTACAGTCCTCCCTGGCAAAGAGAAACCAGTACCGTCCTCCCTTGCAAAGAGACAACAAGTACCGTTCTCCCTGGCAAAGAGAAACAAGTACCATCCTCCCTGGCAAAGAGACAACAAGTACAGTCCTCCCTGGCAAAGAGAAACAAGTACTATCCTCCCTGGCAAAGAGACAACAAGTACCGTCCTCCCTGGCAAAGAGAAACAAGTACCGTCCTCACTGGCAAAGAGAAACAAGTACAATCCTCCCTGGCAAAGAAACAACAAGTACCGTCCTCCCTGGCAAAGAGAAAACAAGTACCGTCCTCCCTGGCAAAGAGAAACAAGTACCATCCTCCCTGGCAAAGAAACAACAAGTACCGTCCTCCCTGGCAAAGAGAAAACAAGTACCGTCCTCCCTGGCAAAGAGAAACCAGTACCATCCTCCCTGGCAAAGAGAAACCAGTACCGTCCTCCCTGGCAAAGAGACAACAAGTACCGTCCTCCCTGGCAAAGAGACAACAAGTACCGTCCTCCCTGGCAAAGAGAAACAAGTACCGTTCTCCCTGGCAAAGATACAACAAGTACCGTTCTCCCTGGCAAAGATACAACAAGTACCGTCCTCCCTGGCAAAGAGAAAACAAGTACAGTGTTCTCAATAAAAAATCACTAGTGGGTTAATCTGCAATATTTAACTGTGAAACTAAGGGGAGTAAGTAGATGTAAATATGATACAAGTGTAACCCATGTTCCACCCCCCCCCCCCCAGACACAGATGGCATATCTAGGGTATAGTGAGGGCTGGCTACATGTACTTTGGTGGTGCATACAGTACCTGCCGGTAACAGGAGGGCCCGAGTCTCCCGCGGTGATGTTGGGGATATAGGACCAGGCTTCTGGGGTAGATGCCTCCATTCTCTAGTGATGCAGCGCCTCCATCTCCATAAGTCCCAGGGATGTGGGATAGGACCCTTACAGAGAAAAACCTGGTCCCAGGGGAATGCTCCAGAACTGACACTCAGTTTCGTGATAAAACAGCACAGTCTCTTTATTGTCTCTTTAGCTCATATACAGCAGTTCATCAACAGCAGCCCACAGTAGCAGCAGACTCCCAAATGTACCGGTGTACTCCTCCTCTCCTTCCCTCCAGTATTGTCTCCATACAGGATGGTCTTGATGGGGCCTAAATACCCCTGCCTCCACCCTCCCCAGGGTAGGCCCTGTGGGTGAGGCTAGATATCTTTCCCCTCACCCCCTGAGCAGGGTGAGGGGCATTGGTCCACCTCTGTAATTCTGTCCTTCCTCCTCTGGGTCCTACTTCACTTCAGACCACACGTACTCCTCAGCTCCCATGTCATACTCCACAGACTCCCTCCAGATTCTCCACAGACTGGCCAGCTGAACACTCAGCTGTCACAGGGTCATCTCTCTCTCTCTGTGTGTACAGAGCAGACACACTACTCTCTCCAGATGCTCCACTCCAAAACTCTCAGCTCTCAGCACTGCACTCTTCCAGAGCTGCACTCAGAACTCTCTCTTCCAGAACTTGCACGACTGAACCTCATCCGCACAGAACTGAACAAGACTGACATCACAACACACACGCAGGACAGCCCACTAAATAGATTCAGCCTTGCCCCTCATGATGTCACCAGGACCTCCCCTCTGTCTAGGCCTGCACAGAGTCAGGGGGGCCTACCTCTATCACTCCAGGTAGGGCTTGGTGAGGGGGGGAAACCCATGGTTAGTACTGGCGCCTGCCCTTACCAGGGCTTACTCCAGTAGGAGAAGGATAAGTATCCCGCTCTTAATTACAGGGGCTACACAAGTATAAAAGGTTGGTACAATAGCTGCAGTTTTATTATATTCTACTCAATTAAATGGTTTCTATCATATTATTATTTCATACTGTTTTGCTGTCAAGAGATGACCAGCAGACTTCTAAACCTTCTGTCAACAATTACGCTTTCCTACAAACATAACTGCTTGCCAAACTGACATAGGAAAATAGGATTTAACTGTGTTTAGAAAACAAGTCTGAACTGTTGTATTTCTCACACTGTGATCCTGACATTTTTCTATCTGTGTAAGCAATTACTGTATGTTGGAAAAAAATGAGTATTGGTTGCCAGTGTTTGCAAAAAAAAAGAAGTCTGCAGCTGCATCATATGTAAGAAAGTTGTTAATCAATATTGTAGCAGTTAAGGTAAACTAAAAGGGAATAACGATCACGCCTTCTGAAACCGGGGAAGTTTTTAATGCAGAAATCAGGCACAAAAATTAGAGGATGTGACATGGAATTTGATATATTCAGTTTCACTACATGCGTCTTGTAATTCCTCCCTCACTCCTACTATAGGCATTTCCTACATTTCATCCTGATACACAGAGTACATCATGAAAACAAAGAACCTTGATACATTAAGCAGGGGTGCGCAAACTTTTAATTTCGCACCCACCTCTGTGTCCGCTCCCCCTTGCCTACGTCCTCCCTCCTTGCCTGCCCTGCTCTCGGGCTCCACGCATCATATGACATCACGACGTCATGTGACGTGTTGGCATTTGACCCCGTGGCGGCATTTGACGCATTTAATTTACATGCCTGTGGGAAAAGCGCGTGGGCTCTGCAACCGCGCGCCCCCCTTAGAAAATCCCACGCCCCCCCCAGTTTGCGCACCGCTGCATTAAAGAAAAGCTCTCTCAGTGTCATTTTGCTCCACTTCAGGTGTTGAAAGGGGTCTCATAGCAGAGTACTGCTTAGTAAATATGTCCCAATGGCTCTTATTCAATTCCTTGCAAAGGCATCTTCCCCTTGCTCAGAAAGTTGAAATAAAATTAATGAAATAAAAATTTTCAGAGGAAAGGTAGAGTGACAGTACCAGTAACCAGACTCTCAAATAAAGGGTTAAGCCCGTTTGGTTACCCCTGATCCGTAATAAGGGTTAAAGAAGTGTCACCTCTTGAGCCAGTACTGTTTAATGCATAAACTTTAATGTGCGTTAATAAAGGATTTATGTGGTTTTGCCTTTCCAGGGATGCCAGCAAACAGGATTGTTAGGGTATGAGTTTCAAGGGTTTTTTTTTTGCCGAGAAAGTGTTGTCAGAATGTGCCTAGGTAGTTGAGGTCCGGAGTTGTCGGTTCCCCTAAAAATGTACCCAGAAATCATGCCTGATTCCTAGATACATGTAGGCACATTGTCCTGGCAATATCTCCCCTTGAAACCCCTTGCGCGACTCACCACTAGGGTACCCTACTTCAGCACAGCCAGAAAGGTAAAATGAGGCACAGGGATGAAAAGTGTTCCTGTAACTGCGGGGATTCCTAGGTAACATAGGGGTACCCCAGTTAGTGCCATGTAGCCCAGAACCAGTATAGGGTTCATGGGAATCACCAACCGTAGATAAGGTTGTAGGGGGACTCTCAGAGTCCAGCTAAGTCCTATAGAGTGTGGGGAATATAGGCTGATAGGAATAACAGTATACTTTTCTATTCTATTCCCAATACCCAGGGCTTATGGATGTATTAAAAGTTTATGTTATTAATACATGTAATGTAATGAAGTGTAGTATTACGCATAGTAAGTTAGTGGGCTTTCAGAACCGATGTCCCAGAGACTGCCAGGTTAGGTGCCAGTAAGTCTGGGAGACATCGGTGTTCAAAGCAGCCAGAGGATGCCAGAGGTGTAAGAAGCAAATGGGCAGCAGGAAAAGGCTGAGCACCCTGCCTGTTGTTCTGTCAGACTTGGAGGAGCCTGTCACTGTGGGTGGCATTGAGGGAACCAGGGACAGAGGTGCCAAGTTGCACATGACCCTTGGTTCATACAGATTTCCAGCTGTTTCCCTGTTTTTTTCTACCGGCTTGTCTCGGATTGGCTGCTGAGAAAGTTCTCACGCTTCTGATGGGGCTGTAGTATTTTGTGAATGGAGTCAGAAATAATATAAGAATCCATGCACCCATCAGATTTGAGCCTCCAGTTTCACGTCTCCTGTCTCCATCAAGAAAGAGCATGGGCAGGCTTTTCAAAAGAGCTCTTGCAAATAGGAGATCATGTAGCTACCTAGTGTACTCTGGTGTTGGTGCATATCTGTTGGTGTGACAGAAGGCCTGAGGGCTCCGCAATGTTGTGGGGAGACATCAGGTCAGGCTTTCAGCTGGTTGTTCTTCGTTCAGCTCAGCACCTCCATCCTATGAGGATCCTTGAGAAGCCAGGATGGTCCTCACAGGCAATTCTTTCTCAGGTCCCAGAAATCAAGCATCACACCATGTGCAGTAAACTGTCTTTATTTTGAGTCATTCAGCGCCATAGCATGCATAGTCCCTGGAGCAGACCCACAGAGCTTGAGGCCCTGCAGGCCCCTCCTAAGTTTCCTTACCCCTTAATAGGGTAAGGGTTCAGCCCACTCCTATCCAGGAGAAGCTTTGATCTTGCTCCCTCCACGCCAGGAGATGAACACAGAACTACTGAACTCTTAATTTAGAGGCACCCTGCCCTTCCCAGGGGAGTGGTTTGTAAGCCGACCTCCTGTCAGGCATAGGACCTTGTAGTACCAGGCTAATCCTGAACTGAATTAGTTAACATCCTCAGATGCAGCCAAATTAGCTAGGCCATGAATGATTTACTCCCAACAATGCCCGCTCTCTACCGGGACTTATGACACTGGGGAGGGCCAGAGAAATTAGTAGTCACGGGCACTTGGCTACATATGCAATGACAACTGACTACTGGCTTAGTTAGAGGAAGCTATGAGTCATAACAGGAAGTCAGAGACACATAACTACAGCTTGTATCTTGTGATACATTTGCATTTACTGTAGTTACAAGGCTTCTGTGCAAATTCCGTATATCCCCATGTTACACAATTATAGCATACTGATCTCGCACGTGCGGACTTGTTGGCGTTCCTTGCTGTTCTCTGAGTGTAGAAGGTTATTTAGGAAATGCGCGCATGATTTTGTTTAGACATTGAATCTATAAACCTGTTTATTTTAAAAGATAATATTTTTAACAATGTGTATAATTGTTGGCAATAGGGATGGGTGGTTTGGGACTCGGAAGCCACCAAATCTATACCCCCTCAAATGTGGGCAGTTCTGGGTTTCACAAACCAGAATACCTGGGACTTTCGGATCGGATCTTTGTGCCCAAGCCGCATGAAAAACAAAACCTTGTTTTAGATTCCCACTTGGGCTTGGATGTCACAGCATATCTCCCCCACATAAATATACTCCTCCCCATTTCATGTCGTGGTCAGCATGGGTAGGGTGGGTGGTACTAGGTAGCATGAGCCAGCACAAGGAGATGCCGAAGAGAAGACCGAAAAGTAGCTAGAAATAGAACCAATCAAAGAGAGAGACAGAAAGCAGAGGAAGGGAGCAGAAAGAGACACAGACAGAGCAGACTGCAAGAGTACAGAGGGGCAGAGAGAGAGAAACATAAAAGGAGAAGAATGAGATACAGACCAGACTGCAGAGGGGCAGAGAGAAAGACAGACGCCATTCAGTCTCTATTATTCTCCGCTATATAGTCAATCAGTATATATTGGGATATTATATACTGTATGTAGTATAAAATAGGTGAGCAGAGAGATACCACCATCTGACCTATCTGTTTCTACTCTCTACTAGTATACTGGGAATCAGCTCCAGTTGGGTTAAGACACATACAGATACACAGGTAGGTTATATACTTGGTCATCACACATACTCTATACCACCACAACCCATGAGAACCCTTTACTAGTATACCGGTCAATAATGTCCTGTTGTGTTAAAACTCTTAGGCTATGTGTGTTGGGTATATACTAGATTGGTTTATAGTTATCACCATCTGGACAGTATCTACTAGTAAACCAGTCAATACGTTCCAGCTGCGTTAACACCAATAGGTTAGCTGTGCTGGTATATACTAGGAGGGAATAGATATACCATTATCTTACCTGTCCCTACGCTCTATTAGTATACTAATCAATCCGTTTCAGTTGGCTTAACACCATTACGTTAACCTGTGTTGGATATTTACTTTTCATTATTTTATGTCTCAGTTTTATTATTTTAGTTTCTCTAATTGTTTTTATGATAGTATACTTATTTTAAACATGCTTTTTGGTGTTATTGTAACATTGACTGAGAAACAAATTGAGTTTTGGCATAACCCTAACAAAGAACATTTTTAGAACAAAAACACAAAAATCGGTTTAGATGCAAAACCAAACATGAATGATTAGCCACCTTCCACTGGCAACAATAATAGAGTTTCATTCACACACGATGCCAGAAGGTGTGTTATGGAATAACACTGTCATGAGTAGCTGGTGTCATGGACAGTGTTTGTACTAATGGAACAGGGCACTGTAAAAGGATTATTAAATAATCTCACCCAGTCTGTGCTCCATATTTGTACTGAAGTACCTTCTGACCAAAGAGGGACTTGCTGCCCGTGACGTAACTCCATTTCTTCACGGTGTCAATATTGAAAGACTCTGTAGTTGCTAAGACTGAAAAGGGCCAAAAAGTAGAGAAAAATAACAAGACAAATCACGTTTTATCCCTTCAGTTTTAAAGCTGTGGTTCTTAACATCATAGCAATTTAATTCTACCAAACAAATTAGGAAAATATGGTGAATGTACTAAGCTTACATATAAACTTAATATTGACAATGTTTAACATATAATAGCATGCTTTATTTCGACATGGGAGAGGTCCCTGAGGAATGGGTTGACAATTATTTCAGGCCCTGAGCCACAAAAAGGGGCTAAACTTTAGCATGCATTTACTCCTATTTATAGTGCTGAACACTGTCATGATGATCTGCAATAAAAAGCAACGAGAAAATAAGAAGCATTAGTGTATGTGTGTTTCTGTGGTGGAAGACCATTTACTTATTGATCAGTATCTATATTGGCAGCCTTTCGAATTCTCTGCTATATACTTCAGCCGGCACAACGAGCACAACTATAAAGATTATCAAATTATTTACACAAAAGTGAGTGTGAAGAAAGTTTCCTATATTCATATGAATGGGAGTAAATGCGGGCGGAAGCTTAGCACCGTTTTGTGGATCTGGGCCTTAGACGGGCTAAGTGTATTATACATTGTTATAGTCTACATCAGATGTCCCCAACTCCAGTCCTCAAGGACCACTAACAGTGCAGGTTTTACGGATACCCCTGCTAGAGCACAGGTGGTTCAGTCAAAATGATTGGGCCACTTGTGCTAATGAGAGGCTATCGTTAAATCCTGCACTGTTAGCGGTCCTTGCGGACAGGAGTTGGGGACCTCTGGTCTACATAATTCCAGGGTAAATTCTCTATCAGTCTTGAGTTAGTGAAAATCCCACAATTTGCCTTGGGTATAGGTTTCCCTAAAATGTATGGATTATTATTTTTATAAAGTTTTTATGCCATGCTGAATTCAGGAAAGCATATTTGTATTTGTTATATGTGTTAGTCACTGTTTCAGTGCTTCTATACTGCTAGAGCGATTCTTTACAAATGATATGCTCAGATGCTGTGTCAGCTGTAAGTGCGGGGAACATAATGATCCTGTATATACATTGTGTTAGTGGTGTGGTATTAAATTAACAATGAATGCAAATTCAAATTCACTTGGCTTTCTTCTATATTTTTTTTAATACATTTTTTTTAGTATTTGGACTACATTTTGGGATAAAATAACATTAAACCATGGCTGGATCTATCAAGTGCATGTTCTACTGAAAAGAAGCAAATATGATTTTCCTAGATTTATCTTACTAATACTATTGTTATTGTGGTTTGCACAATGCTAGCACCAACTCAGAAAAACGCAACATTTCTTCAGCACTCAGTAGTACATACGCCCTCAGTACTCAAGGGCTGTTCCCAGAGAGGGGAAATTTATACATTTTCCATAACATCAATTTACATTGATTAATGAGGCTAAGATGTATCGCTCATTTCAAGTTTTGTCACATTATTTTGATACAAAATTTCTCTCTGCCGTTGTTTTGTATTTCTGGGATTCAGCAGGTCAAGGTTGGCATGGCTTGCAGAGATGGCATTTATTTCATGAAATTGGTATAAATCCTTCAACTAAATAAAGGGCTGACCCAGAGGGAAGAGGGCAACATGACAGCAGCCCTAGGATCCAAGACCTCCTACCCCCTCCATTTCCATTCGTATGGGGCCACGGGAGTGAGGGGTTAATTTCCAGCAGAGTTGGTGGAGGGGTTGTACATGGGCCAAAGGTTTTAAGGGAAGCGTTCATGGGAGGGGGACACACCTCTTTTCCGGCGCCCAGGAAGAAGCAGCCTTGTCCTCTCTTATTATTGAGATTATTGCTTTTGTTTGACTGTTATTAGGTAATGTCTTATGTTTTAATAATGTATATAAAATTAAAAGAACAAGGAGACAAAATATTTTAAAAAGATGATTTATATATATATATAAAAAAGTCATTTGGTAGTTTGTGGTTCGGTTTAATATCTTGGTGGCAGCTTTGGAGAATGCTGATACCTCGTCAACCAGGCCTCTGATTAATGTTTGACATGGGCCTAGGTCTAAGGGTATGGGAAGCCCTATCTGCTGAATGGTCGGTACTGGTGGCTTACCCTTGGTGGTCTTTGGTTGAGGTCAGTTTGCTAGGCGTTTCCAATGCAGTGAAGGCAAATCATGGACTGCATGGTGCCTAATACCTGGTTAAGGGTGTGCGGAGGGTTTTTGTCTTCCTTTGGTTTAGATAAACGGTTGTTTGTCAATAAAGTTGCTGCCCATTTAATTTCCCATCTTGGCTACTGTGTATTCTTTGGGTACATTTGGGATGGTAACGAGAATAGGGGATTTCTTGAAGACTCCAAGGTTAAGGGCTTCACATTTAATACAATATACATGTATAAAGTAAAGACAAAAAAGCCTAGTGCTGCAGTACATGCGGAAGTACATCTAACTTGATATTATATAGTTAAATACTTATCTATATATACAAAACAGTTCCCAGCACTCAAGCAGAGAGTAATAGATCAAACACACAAGAATACGTTAAAAAGATAAATATTTTACTGAACAGAAAGGACCAAATAATCATACGTAAATAGAAACATGCGCTGGGAACATTGAGTGTTTAGTAGGTGTGTTATTGAGAGCTTCTGGGGTCCCTCTTTTTCTTCCCGTGCACCTTAATTCAATATATTGCCCTGTAATTGATTTCATTTTCTGCGTGCTGTCTATAACTTATACTTTTTTTTACTTATCTGTATATCTTCTCATAAGCAAGAGTCATTTAGTTCAATTCTTTGGCCAAAGTATTTTAAGCTTACAACCACTTCACTGTATGGCCCATTTGTAGGTCCTAACACTGCTGCATCTGCAAAAAGTTCTTATAACCTCTCTAATGAAGGGGAGCTGTCTTTAACAGACTGGTCATTTACAGGTGCTTAGCAAGAACTGCAATTAAAGAGGTGGGGTGAGTAAATACACATGTATAAAGTATTTTATGTTTGTATCTCTGGGGAACAGGTGCTGTTTTGACTGCATGTGAAAGAAACTGTTATATGTTCTTACTGCATGTCTGGCGGAGTCTTAACCAACCACACATCCCCTAGCTGTGGTTGCTTCATCTCATATGACTTCTACAGCTGCTCGTCAAAGTGTAACTGACTTTTGTAGCTCTGCAGGGAGCGTGTGAAGAGAAAGGAAAGAAAGGACGAGATCTAGGTCTCTTTAAATGAATGTTACATTACATTACATTCAAATACATTAGAATACCAGTTCGGCATTTAAAGCTGCAGACCAAGCAATATCCTACATGTGTTTTTTTTTTAATAATAAATCAGTTCTGTACTATCAGAAAATACTGGTAACAATTCTTTTTTAAAACAAGTCTGAATTACATTTGTTATGTATTATAATGTAAGAAGCATTTTTTGTTTGTATAGCAACCATTTACAAAGTCACACCCTCTTCCTCTTCTGAAACAGGCTCTGGCACACCCGTTTTTGAGCCCTGCCATCTTTCTAGCACATTGGTGCACAAACTGGGGGGAGGGACTTACCTTACCTTCCAGCGACGCATCATCATGGTAACTCGGCATCAAATGACGCCGCGGGGTCACAAGATGTCACGTTACCATGGCAACGTGACATCACATGACCCCGCGTGTCATTTGCCGCCAGGGTCGAGCAGCGGGGGGGGGGGGGAGCTGCAGAGGAGAGCAGGCAGTGTGGCACACAGGGAAAAGTTTGCGCACCCCTGCTCTAGCTGTGCACCAATTGTATCTAGTGACAGCCTGGTCACATGATCTTCCCCACAGAACTTTGCATCTTTGGTCCTCTTCTGCTGCACTGACAGCCATTTAGTGAACCCCGGAGCTGGAACTTCTCCAATCGATCACAGCAGAACGGATCGATTGGCAATTTAGCTAATTACTTGTTATTGTGGGGATTATATTGATGCACAAATTAAAGGGATTTTATTTTTAAACGGCAGCTGGAACTGCTGCTTTAAAACCTTTGTTACAGTAGTTCAAAGGTTGCTACAAGGCGAAATAAAAGGCATCATTTACATTGAGTAATGATACTCATTTTTGGACTGATATCTTGGAATATTGATTTTAACTCATTTCAGCCAATAGTATTGTCTGTTAGTTTTTATTATTATTATTATTATTTATAACTATAGATGAAGGCCTTCACTGTTGGAGTGGTCCACACTAAATGTTTTGTGGAAACTCTTTTCAGGGAGATTTGGTGGGAAAATGCTGGATATCTCATTTTCCATTTACTTGTATTAAGCTAAGAATCCTTTTTTAATAGGGAGGACTGAACACGAGTCCTATTTTCTGCAAATTCTCATGAGGTTTCCCTTAAAAAATAAAAGGGGGGGAGTTTGTCTCATTCTATAGGGCAGGGCTGCTCAACTCCAGTCCTCAAGACCCCCCAACAGGATAGGTTTTCAGGGTATCCCAGCTTCAGTACAGGTGATTCATTCAGTCCCTGCTTCAGCACAAGCTCAATCAGAGGCTCAGTCTAATTACTGTATGTGATGTATTAAAGAAAAATTTGGGGCACCAATCAATATCCAAGTTCCTTATAGAACAGCCCCAAAAAGCTTTTGTGCTCATAGAAAGAATCACTTGACGGACCTGCCTTACCCAGCGTATATGTTATTATCGCTCCGTATAGCTTAAAAACTTCATTTGACTTCAGGAGGTTTCAATGACAACGTTCACACACAGAGCTACTGTACAAGTCTTACATCTAGTTCTCCTTTCCCACAATTGTGCAGTTTTAGCCTAACAGTGTCACTACTGCACAGATTCTAGCTACTGTAACAAAAATGATGGAAACATTTCCTTTTGAAGGAGATACCTGTGGATAAATAGTGGGACCCAACGGCCTTCTGGAAGTCACATTATTTCAGTGTATCTCTATACTATACAATTTGGCTATGAGCTGTTTGTACAGAAATTAATTGTGCATGTAAAACTGCATGGACCACACAGGCAGAATTGTCAAAATGATGCATTCTACATTGAGGCAAGGGTGCAGGTTTTCGAGGGTAAAGATTAGCCCCACTTTATTTACCAACTCAGAGAACCACTACTTTTAAATTTAAACACTTACAGTTCCACTTTTTTTTTTTTATGAAAAAAAAATATATATTTAATTTAGAAAGTCTGTTTTTAGCACCAAGATTGGATTGTAAACTCCTTGGGGCCGGGGCTACAGTGCCAGCAAAATCAGCTATGTATCTATGGTCAGCATTATATAAGAATGTTTTTTTAGTGTAGAGCATAAATATCGTTTAATCTTTGTTTAATCAAGCAAAGTACCAGTATTTTTTTTTTAAAGCATCTTCACCCACTAGTATCCTGTGATACATACTTTACCAATGACACATAGTTACCAGTGCATCATTGAGGTTGACCCACAAGTTACAAGCTGTGCACAACATGTAAGACATCTTCTCCTCAATTCCCAATCACAACTGCATCCTTCTAAAGAAGAAGGGGCTACACCATTGCTGGGCAAAGGGTTTCTAAGTATTCTTGCGCGGAACTACAACACGTCCTTGTCCTTAAGCAATTGTCTGGCAGAAACACCTGCAAACATGTCTCCCATGCTTTTGTTTTGTACATACTGTACGCATTTCTAGGCATTCAAATATCTGTACCCAAGAGACGGTGGCGTGATTTGCATAGGCTGAAGTTACTACTAGTAATAAACTCCAAAGATTTAAAAAAAAAAAGGCATTACAATCCGTTATCCACTTTTAACCCCTTCACTGCCATTGCAGGTCTCTCCACCAGCGACAGGGCTCAAATTGGAGCTGGTCTGGTGCTAGTCAATCAGTTTCTGTCATTTGTAAAGTTGCACAAATCGCTGGCAAAAGTGAAAGAAGAGTTAGGAAAACATCTTACTTAATAGAAGGAGAAGGCAGCGTAGGTTGGTATCAGTCCTCATACATTGAACGGGCTCCATCCAGGCGCGCAGCGGGTACTTCATCCGTATCTCAAGTGACATGCAGAATGGTCTCCGTACATGTGGTTGGAGCTCACTCCCATCACAATTATCTCATGCTTTTTGCATTGCCTCAGTCTGCTGTGGTTTTTCTTTTGTTCTCTATTGGCGGTCGTTACAGTTCCACTTTCTGTGCGCACTAATATTCTATTTATTTATAAAAATAAAAAAATGTTTTACGAGGAAGTAATACACTGAGAGTTACCTCTCGTTTTCAAGTATGTTTTGGACACCGTGTCATTATCATGACAAATGCATGTTACATTAAATGAACAGAGGCAATACATTGCATTTGCAGACATTTCAGGACAGAGAGATAACATATGATTATGAGCTTATATAACAGTTACAGACAAGATTAAAATGTAAGACAATAAAAGCTCTCAGCGTCACCTCTTTTTACATTTTTTACAAGCTATTATTTAAACAGAACCTCTCCAGTATTTTTCAGGCAGAAATGATATGATTTATTATAAGCTGCTCTGTACAATGGTCTGCATCAGGAATGAAATGTGACTGGTTTTAGGGCAGACTGCACTGCAGAATTTGTTGGCATATTAGAAACAAATGGTAATAATAATAATAATAATAATAATAATAGAAATAGAGAAAAAGACAGTGCAGAACTCTCATAATATAGTAATCATGATAATTTCAATTGTGAATACAGCAGGTGAGTATCACACATACATCAATAAAATCCTTTAACAGCATGTCATGTTATGGGTACATGTTACCACATTAGCACACAGCCTCCTACCGCATCCACGGCAGCAATTGACGATTGTCAATCTGTTGTATACTTCCTCAATGCCCAAGTACCGGTATCTGGTGGACCCTGCTTGGGAGACACACTCTATTCTTGGGGATCAGTATCCCTATATTGTGGATGGCATTCTTCCTTTATACTTATCAGATCAGGAGTTTACTGAGGACCTGTCGGTGGATGTACACTCTCTCTACAGGGATCAGTATCCCGTCACTCTGTGCACCGTCTACCTCATCCATACTGCACATATTGGATCTGGTCTTCACTAGGGACCCCCCTACTGAGCATTTGCCTGCTCCTCTTCTGGTCAGAAAGAAATCTCTGTTCATTACATTGGGCTCTAGCTGTAAAGGGCACGTTCCGTAACAGAAAAGAATAAAGGTGAACGGACATCCTTACTACACATAACTATTCACTTAAACATATTTACATAACTTACAGTGAGGCCCTCTCCAACTGCTACTCCCAAGGAACTTGGTTCTAGAACACTGAGGGGCACTATATATATATATATATATATATATATATTTATAGGTCCTCCATCTCCCTATGGAGGGATCACTGATGACAAGACCTACTGGGGAGTGGCTATCCTTTCTGCAAGTCATCCTGTATCACATGATCTTTAGGGTCTTTAACCGCTTAACTACTAGTTGTCCCTAACAGGGGGTCTACACTTACACTGTGGAAATTAGGGCTATCAGGTTAGGAGGATAAGCAAGCAATTAGATCCGTAAAGGCTCAAGCAAAGAAGAAAATAGCCAAGTTAGTAAAAAAGGGGGACAAAAGACTTTTAGGTACATAATTGAAAGGTGAAAGAATAAAGTTGGACTAAATATAGAAGCGGGGGTAATGCAAAAGGAGAGAAAAGTATAGCGACATGCAAAATAAATTAATTATGCTTAGTCTTCACATTAGAAGATGAAGGTTAAAGAGCAAGTATATAGAGGAGGAGGACAGAAGCCCATTGTCAAGAGAGAGGGGATTTGGCCCGGGATTAAAGGGATTACACCTCATTGGGCCACCCTCTACTCTCACCTGGGAAGCAAGGGGTTAACTGGACTGGGGTCCAGTAATGTGTTTTTGCCTTGCTTCAGCCATCTAACTGTTTATTCCCCTGTATAAATGTATTGTTTCTGGGCCAGTGTCTGCACCACACACACACTGGGGCTTAAGGGGTTAATGAGCTGCAGTTTAGGAAAATACATTAGGATGCATGGTGTCTTTTCAGAAATATCTGGGCTTCAAAAGGCTTGATTGAAGTTGGGTGTGAAAAGTACAGAGGGGGTTTGGTCTATGTTAACACATCTGGCTGGTAGACAGCTAGGACCCAGGCTGGGGCATTGGGTGTGAAATATAGCACCGGTGACAAATGTTCACTACACAGGAGTCCCTGCTTCAAAGGATTTCTTGATGGGGGCCAGGGGTGCGGTTACGCAAGGAGATATCAGAATGAGTGACCTTATTAAATATGAGAATATTATGAGATGTCCTCGGCTGAACATGCTAAAAGCTACATATGTGTATTCGTGGGACTGATTCGCACATAAGGATTACAGACACATGATGTCTCGCCGGTACTAAGAGAATGATATTAATATCTCTCTTAATTTTAATATTACACGGTAAATTTAGTCTTATTGGGAGCATGCCGGAATGTATTAATATGGCTCACGTGCCAGTAAGTACTATTGAACTGAAGTTATGAAGTTATTTAGATAGGAAAAGCAGTTTTTAAACGTCCTTGGGTGGGAGGAGTTTTACTCGGAGGAAAACTGTCAACCTCACCGCTGATTTATGAGAGGGGCTGGGTTTAGGTTGTGTTCAATGGGAAATAATTGTATAAGAACCAGGCTCAGCCTATGGCTATTGTCTTTCATGTCTTTCGTGTCTTGGTGATTTTGAAGATTGCTGTATGAACTGCCAGTCCAGAATTATGACTGTTTCCTCATTTCCATCTTAAGTGAGCGTCCATATTTTGTCTGTTATTTGTATATCTCGTGTGTTCACCTTTTTCAAGGAATAAATTACATTTTATCATATCTAAGTCTCGTTCAGTTCAACCCAGTTATATTTGGTGTGTATTATTAATAGCCTGTCTCAAAGCTACCGTCACACCCGTTATTACATTTTCAAAACCTAAAATGGGGATAGTCAATAGGGCCGTATGGGATACATCTCAGGAATATTAAAAGAGCTTCGATAGGTGCTTGCAACATCACTAGCAGACCTATTCAACCAGTCACTATTAATGGTATAGTCCCAGATGTCTGAGGAGAGCAAACACACAGTAGTTCCACTTCACAACACTGGAAGTAGGGAAGGGTCCGGTAACTACAAGCCAGTGAGCCTAATATTACTACTCGGGAAAATAACAGAAACACTGTTGAAATAAGGAATTGTTGAATATCTAAAATCCACTCGCAATAATCCAGACCGCATAAATATACTTTGGGGCGATCATATCAAACAAATCTGATTATACTGATTGGGTGATTTTAAACTAGGATGGAGGGGGGAGGGGAATGAAACAGATAACAAACTAAATAGAATAGAAGAGGCAACAAGGTGTTATGGAGGTAGTGGGCAAGTGGGGGTAGTGCGTGTTTGACAAGCAGTGAGACGCCCATAGTACATACCGATAATACTAAAAAAAAATATTAAAGATTTAACCAAATTGGCGCAGGAAGGAGAAGATAAGATAATAGTACAGGCTGAAAAAAAAACTGAAATGCATGCTTGCTAATGCAAGAAGCCAGACAGATAAAATGGGGGAGCTTAAATTAATAGCTGCAAGGGAGCGATATGATATCATAGGCATTACTGAAACATGGTGGGAGGAAACTCATGACTGGGCAGTTAATTTAGAGGCTTATTCCCTTTTTCGGAAGGATTGAGCAAATAGAAGAGGAGGTGGAGTATGCTTATATGTTAAACCGGATCTAAAACCTATTATAAGGGAAGATGTTAATGAAGGGAATGATGAAAATGTACAGACCTTGTGGATAGAAATTAGCAGTGGAGGTAAAAGTATAAAGAAAATGTTTGTAGGGATATGCTATAAACCACCAAATATTTGTGAGATTGAGGAAGCTAAAATACTTTTTCAAATGGAGAAGGCATCAAAACTAAGTCATGTTTGCATAATGGGGGATTTAAATTATCCAGACATAGACTGGGGCAATGAGATTAGCATTACAACAAAAGGAAACTGTTTTTTTGGGTGCTTAAAGACAATTATATGACCCAAATTATTGAGGAACCAACCAGGAGAGGGGCAATCCTGGATTTGGTCATATCAAACAATGTACAGTAGAAGTAATAGCAAATATTCAAGTCCTGGAACATTTGGGTAACAGTGATCATAGCATGGTCTCATTTGAAATAAATTATCAAAAAATAGATTACTTGGGTTCAACAAAGACCTTAACCTTAGAAAGGCAGATTTGAATAAACTGAGGACTAATCTACAAGCAATACATTGGGATGATGCTTTTGCAGGGTAAAATGTAGAAAATAAATTGGCAGTCTTTAAAACATTGTTAGAAAAGCACACTTATCAGTTTATACCCTTGGGTAATAAGTATAAAAGAAATAAGTCAAAACCATTGTGGATAAATAAACAGGTAGGGGAGGAAATGGACAAGAAGAGGAAGGCGTTTAGATTCTTTAAGTCAGAAGGGACGGAGGCATCGTATCAGAATTATAAGGAATGTAACAAAAATTGGAAAAGGGCAATCAAATTAGCAAAAATGGATAATGAAAAAGGATTGCAATAGAAAGTAAGATCAACCCTTAAAAGTTCTTTAAGTACCTTAATAACAAAAAAATGAGAAAAGAAAATATAGGACCCTTTCAGTGCGAGATTGGGCAGGCAGATTATTGGAGATAAGGAAAAAGCAGAGGTATTAAACAAATTCTTTGCCTCTGTGTTCACCAGGGAAGAATCAATTTGAATTGTAGTGCCGCAGGAGGAAGCCACAACCTCCATATTAATGAACAATTGGTTAACTGAGGAAGAAGTTCATAGGCGGCTTGAAAAAAATAAAGTAAATAAGGCACCTGGCCCCGATGGCATACATCCAAGAGTTCTCAAGGAGTTAAGTTCAGTAATAGCCAAACCATTACATTTAATATTCAAGCACTCCATTTACACAGGCTCAGTACCACAAGATTGGCGTAAAGCAGATGTGGTGCCTATATTTAAAAAGGGAGCTAGATCACAACCGGGGAATTACAGACTTCTAAGCCTGACTTCAATAGTGGGGAAACTACAGTACGTGAAGTTTTAATACGGGATAATATTCAGGAATACCTAATGGAAAACAAAATTATTTGAAATAGTCAGCATGGATTTATGAAAAATAGAACCTTAGTGTTTCTTTGAGGAGGTAAGTAGGAATTTAGACCAGGGTAATGCAGTTGATGTGGTCTACTTAGATTTTTGCAAAGGCTTTTGATACGGTTCCACACAAGAGGTTGGTGTACAAAATAAAGCAAGTTGGGTTGTTATAAATGGAACTTTTTCAGGTTCGGGCTAAGATCGTGAGTGGAGTACATCAGGGATCAATACTTGGCCCCTGCTTTTTAACTTGTTTATTAATGACCTTGAGGTTGGCATAGAGAGCAAAGTCTCCATCTTTGCTGATGATACTAAATTGTGTAAGGTACCTAGTAGAATCAAAGCAGGATGTAATTTCTCTCCAGAAGGACTTTGAGAGACTGGAATCTTGGGCAGGTAAATGGCAAATGAGGCTTAATACAGATAAATGTAAGGTTATGCATTTGGGAAGCAAGATTAAACAGGCAACTTAGAAATTAAATGGGGATAAATTGGGGGAATCCTTGATGGAGAAGGATTTAGGAGTGCTTGTAGACTGCAGGCTTAGCAATAGTGCCCAATGTCATGCTGTAGCTGCAAAGGCAAACAAGATCTTATCTTGCATCAAACGGGCAATGGATGGAAGGGAAGTAAACATAATTATGCCCCTTTACAAAGCATTAGTAAGACCACACCTTGAATATGGAGTACAATTTTGGGCACCACTTCTAGAAAAGACATTATGGAACTAGAGAGAGTGCAGAAAAGAGCCACCAAATTAATTAAGGGGATGGACAATCTAACTTATGAGGTGAGGCTAGCTAAATTAGATTTATTTACATTAGAAAAGAGGCATCTAAGAGGGTATATGATAACTATATACAAATATATTCAGGGACAGTACAAGAAGCTTTCAAAAGAACTATTCACCCCAAGGGCAGTACAAAGGACTCTGGGCCATCCCTTAAGTTTGGAGGAAAGGAGATTTCACCAGCAACAAAGGAAAGGGTTATTTACAGTAAGGGCAATTATAATGTGGAATTTATTACCCATGGGGACTGTGATGGCAGATACAATAGATTTGTTCAAAAAAAGTTTGGACGTCTTTTTAGGAAGGAAAGTTATACAGGGATATACCAACTAAGTAAACATGGGAAGAAGGTAGTTTCCCAGGAGGTTGAAGCAAACAGTGCATAGCTTGTTGGGATTGAAGGTTGAAAAAATGACGGTGGCTGGATCCAAAAGTTGATAAAAAGATTTCTTTATTGCTTCTTCAACATGGGAAGAATGTTGATCCAGGGAGTAATCTGATTGCCAATTCTTGGAGTCAGGAAGGAATTTATTTTTCACTTATGAGATATCATTGGATGATATGTCACTGGGGTTTTTTTTTTTGCCTTCCTCTGGATCCATAAGTAATTATAGATATAGGATAAAGTACAGCTCAAGCCCGTTATAGCACGGTCCTCGGGGGCCACCCGATCGGGGTAGAAAAAAAATGGCCGCCGCGTGCCCGGTCGGGAGGAGGGAAGAGGTGGCCAGCAGCCTTACACGTCCCCCAGCAGCCACCGTAACTTCCCCTAGCAGCCTCACTTCCCCCAGTAGTCCACACCAATCCCCCCCCCCCACCAGCCACGCTCCGATCAACCCCCCCTGCAGCCCGCTCCACTCAGATCACCCCCCCAGCCAGCCCCGCTCTGAGCAACCCCCAGCCAGCTCCGCTCTGACACCCCCCCGGCAGCCCCGCTCCGAGCAACCTCCCCAGCCAGCTCCGCTCCGATCAACCTCCCCAGCCAGCCCCGCTCTGAGCAACCCCCCCAGCCAGCTCCACTCTGACCCGCCAGCTCCGCTCCGACCCCCCCCCCCGCCAGCCCCGCTCCGACCCCCCCCCCCCCACCACCAGCCCTGCTCCGAGCAACCCCCAGCCAGGTCCGCTCCGACCCGCCAGCTCCGCTCCGACCCCTCCCCCCCCCCGATGTCAGCTCCGCTTCGATCTCAGCAGCCGACACCAAAGGAAGGGAGCGGGAGGGGGAGTGGGGTGTGTGTGTTGTGAGTGTGGTGTTTGCAGTTTTCTGTGAGTGTGTGCAGTGTGTATGGAGTGTGTGCAGTGTGCTTGGAGTGTGTGCAGTGAGTGTGTGCAGTGTGTGCAGTGTGCTGTGAGTATATGCAGTGTGCTGTGAGTGTATGCTGTGTGCTGTGAGTGTATGCAGTGTGTGCAGTGTGCTGTGAGTGTGTGCAGTGTGCTGTGAGTGTATGCAGTGTGCTGTGAGTGTATGCAGTGTGCTGTGAGTGTGTGCAATGTGTACAGTGTTCTGTGAGTGTGCAGTGTGCTGTGAGTGTGTGCAGTGTGCTGTGAGTGTATGCAGTGTGCTGTGAGTGTGTGCAGTATGTGCAGTGTGCTATCAGTGTATGCAGTGTGCAGTGAGTGTATGCAGTGTGCAATGAGTGTGTGCAGTGAGTGTATGCAGTGTGCAGTGAGTGTATGCAGTGTGCTGTGAGTGTATGCAGTGTGCTGTGAGTGTATGCAGTGTGCGCGTGCAGTGTGCTGTGAGTGTATGCAGTGTGCTGTGAGTGTATGCAGTGTGCTGTGAGTGTATGCAGTGTGCTGTGAGTGTATGCAGTGTGTGCAGTTTGCAGTGTACTGTGAGTGTGTGCAGTGTGTGCAGTGTGCAGTGTGCTGTAAGTGTGTGCAGTGTGCTGTGAGTGTGTCAGTGTGCTGGGAGTGTGTGCAGTGTGTGCAATGAATGTGTGCAGTGTGCTGTGAGTGTGTGCAGTGTGCTGTGAGTGTGTGCAAAATTCGGGGTCCACGCTCAAACCGTGTTATAACGGGGTTGAGCTGTACCTGTTGTTTAAATTTAGCATAGATTGAACATGAAGGACGTATGTCTTTTTTCAACCTCATCTACTATGTAACTATGTGACTAGATCAGGATGGAGCATTAGATGTAGCTTACCTCATTTTAGTGAAGTCTTTCACACTGTTCCACATACAGTAGAAGATTGCTTAACAATTGGCAATGCCTGGAATTGGGTTGGTAGACAGTTATCATCTTCTACTATTTCTATTCCATTTATTAGAATTGACGCATTTGTTGAGCATAACTTTGGTCTAGGTGAGATTCATATGGAGGACCACCTTCTTGCTTTCTTCAGCCAGTTCTCTGATCTGTTGTATATAACTGCACGCACACTATATATATATATATATATATATATATATATATATATATATATATATATTTATATACAGTGGTCGACAAATCACCAAAAAATCTACTCGCTGAACAAAAAAATCTACTCGCCACCTAGTACCACACGTGTGATTCTTGGGCCAATAGGAGCTCGCCACGATGTTAAATCCACTCGCCCGGGGCGTGCAAATGTATAGGTTTGTCGAACACTGTATATATATGTATATATATATATATATATATATACACACACACACACACACACACACACACACACACACAGTACAAAGTGTAGTGCACACAAGTACACACACACACACACGTATATACATATATACATATACATATATACATACACATATATACATACACATATATACATATACATATATACATATACATATATAGGCAATACAATACCGTTTGAAGACGAATATCAGAGGCAGCACTCCAGGTAAATTTGCACTCCAAAAGAAATTTGTATTAACAAGACATCTTATCCAACGTTTCGATCCTCGTGCGGGACTTTTCTCAAGGTGATGTGAGTTACAGAGTGAATAAGAACACATATATATATACCCTTAAAACCCATAATACACAGGTGTGCCACATAAACATAATTGAAAAATGCATTTGCATACATAATTGGAGACTCTGTCATACCTGCAGCTATATCCAGCGTTGCCTGAAACATGGGGGTCTGCTCCTGTGTTGGAATGCACTAACCACATGAACATGGTTGGACAATGCATTTACATACCTAATTGGAGACTCTGTCATACCTGCAGCTAGGGCACAATGGCAAAAAGAGCCTCTAATGAATAGAACTGAGGGCTGTCACTGTGACTCTTGCTCCCTTAATGTGCAACAGAAATGTATAAACACAAGTGGCTGAATGTCAGCTCTTGGGCATAAGCCAGATCAAAGTCATTGCAACTAACATATGATTGAAAGCAACAGTCGCAGTGACAGCCCTCAGTTCTATTCATTAGTATGCTGTAACCTAAATGCTGCTAATAATGATATCAAGTACCAATGCAATACCCCTCCAATCACCAACAATAGGCATATAAAACATGGGGCAACCGTTGATAGATATAGGTGAGCAATGTATATACTTGCAGGTCACCATGGAGTCATGAACATGCAAGTCCTCAATGAAAAGTCCTAGAGTGAAGTGAATTGCAAAAAATCATGAAATGAAAAGTTCAGCAGAGGTTCACAGCAGAACTTGGGGGGTCCCTGGGGAGTGCAAACAGACACAGGGGTTGTGTCACATGGATTCTCTATTTTGGCTTTATTTTTGTTAAATAAATCATGACGGTGTAATATGTCATGTGTTGTTGTTCATCTGAGGTTGTATTTACCTAATTTTTAGACCTGCTAAGGAACAGATGATTGTTATTATGTCCTGATATGTAAAACCATGGAATTCAAAGAGGGTGTACTTTCTTTTTCACACCACTGTGTATGTGTGTATGTGTGTGTGTATGTGTGTATGTGTGTATGTATGTATGGGGGGTTATATGTATTTTTTTTTATATATATCTATTGGGTAGGTGGGTTTTTTGTATGCATTTGGGGGGGTGGTTGTATATATTTTGGGGGGGGGGGATTTTTTGGGGATGTATTTGGGGGTAGGAAGTTTTTTGGTATATATCTTATGGGGGGATTGTGTGAGGGGGAGGGAATGAGTGAGCATGGGGTAATTGACGGAGGGAGAGGAGAGAGGGATGAGTGAGGAAAAGAGGGAGTAAGAGTGAGACGCAGGGGAGAGAAATACATGCGAGGCAGGAGAGTGAGAGGGGGTGAGACGGAAGGGAGAGAAATATATTGGAAGAGGGGGGAAGAGAGTGGGCTCGTGAGGTGTGAAATAGGGGGGGGGGGGGCGGTTCGCAATACCGCCGACACGGGGGGGGGGGGCTGCTTAAAATGTTTGTCCTGGGCCCCACGATGGCGGCCCTGTCTATCGGTGTCTATCCCTTATGAACATACTGGGGTTATTCATTAAGCTTTGCTAGTGCCGATCGGTGCATGGAAACTGCCATTGAAGTAAAGTTAATAATGCTACGATCGTCACTATCGCAGATTACCCGTATGTCTTGTCCCTGACTGTCTCACTGTGTCACCCCTATCAGTATTTCTCCTCAGGAGATCTGTCTATGAAAATAAACACAATTGTACATGGAATAATGTGATACAAAGCATATTAAATTACAAAAACATACTATTGTGGAAATGATGTTAAGTTTTTAGAACCAAGCAGATCCCAAATGTATGTATTTGTTTCAAGTAGGTGTCATTGCTGTGTGGGGTTTTTTTTTTTAAAGCAGACACACGACAATCTTTGACCACAGAAAATGTTAAAAGGAAACAGATTAAAGAACTAGAATATTCTCTTTAAATTAATTATAGCATATAATAGTAGTTTGGTTTATATGCTGGAGGAGGACGTGGGCTACGGAGCTGCACGCATTATGATTCATATTGTTCCAGCTATTACTGATGATTATCTTAGTGTAGCAGACCTCCAACCCACTATGTGAAGACAGAATATGTACTACTGTATGTAATAATGTCTTTTTGATTTTTATAAAGCATATATATATATATATATATATATATATATATATATATATATATATATATATATATATTATATAACTTAAAATGTATCTATAATATATATATATATATATATATATATACAGTATATATATATATATATATATATATATATATATATATATATATATATATATATACAGTGGAATTGCTGTGTGCTGGGTGATAATGGTGAAAGGCGGGTTGCAGACCATCCTAAGACATGCAAATGAGCATACAGGAATATTTCCATGTGCTATATGCTTTGCTGTGGAGGGTTTTTGTCACTTTTTTTACCCACCATAACTTAACTAAGTATGGTAAACCCCACCCTCATTGCTTCATTGCATAGCCAGTTAACCAACCCCACACTGATGAGACCCATTAAGGTCGAAACGGCTGTCTGTGGGTGGGTTTTCTGGCTATGCATCTTAACCCTGGCTGTGCTTAAAGCTGTGACCATGCAGCAAGCTTAAGCCTATAGGGAACCATGTTAAAAATGGTTTTGAAGCAAAAGGTGACACTGTGTGTCCATTTGCATGTCATTTCCCAGAATCCCTTGCTGCAGTGGAAGTGCTGTGTGCTGGGTGATAATGGTGAAAGGCGGGGTTGCAGACCTGCCTAGGACACGCAGATGAGCATACAGTAATATTTCTATTTGATATATATAGATATAGATATATATATATATATATATATATATATATATATATATAAAAAGAGAGAAGAGAGTGCACGCCCCATAGTGTAAAACCGTACATTTAATGTTGGGAAGGGGGGCAGGGGGGGGGAAGAAAATCACTCAAAAGGGTAAATGAATAAAAGGCCATTTGTGAAATATCACCACCATCCGGTAAGTCCGTAATAGGAACCGCAGTCCAACAGCCTCAAAGATGTAGAGGGGCAGTGATCCATCAGGAATCCAAAGGTGCCTCGGATACTTCACAAATAACGTCCTAGGATCCTATTACAGACTTACCAGATGGTGGTGATATTTCCCAAATTGCCTTTTATTCATTACCCTTGTGAGTGATTTTCTTCCCCTCCCCCCCCCCTTCCCAACATTAAATGTACGGTTTTACACTATGGGGCGTGCGCTCTCTCCCTTTTTTTTCCTGTAGATTCCCATCGGATGTGGTTCATCCCCTTTGAGAGCAGCCGGAGACCCCCACACCAGCATCATATTTCCATCATTTGTTGGACATTTTGAAAGGACTGGTTCTATATTTCTTCCTTTTCTATTTATAGTTGTACACGATTGTTTTAGCACCAATAGGGCTAATTCATTAGTTCCATTTTTTATATATATTAGACACTTACACATTGTTATTTATGTTTGGTTCATCCCTTGATATTAATATTTTATTTATAATTTGTAAGTATAATCACTTAGGCGCTACTTCATTTCCCATATATATATATATATATATATATATATATATATATATATATATATATATATATATATATATATATACAGTGTTCGACAAACCTATACATTTGCTCGCCCCGGGCGAGTGGATTTAACATCGTGGCGAGCTACTATTGGCCCAAGCAGCACACGTTTGGTACTAGGTGGCGAGTAGAATTTTTTGTGTGGCGAGTAGATTTTTGGGTGATTTGTCGACCACTGTATATATATATATATATATATATATATATTATAACAGAGTCAGTTTGGCTGTATGCAAGTTGATGCTCTGGTCCCTTTAGTGGCCCCTCCTGAAGTGAATGGCGATGGAGATCTTTCGTCCTCTCCATTTTCACGTGAAAGCAACTGGCTCAGTGCCAATTTAGAATTGAAAAAAACAATTCCTCCAACCACTTATTCTCACTCTTCTTACTTATTCTTGCTGTCACTCCTTGACCCCGTCCTTTTCTGTCATGATCTGTCACTATACAGAACAGGGAATTATTTTGTCAATACACTAATGTGTACTAGTTTCTGACACTGGTTGCATTTGTTGTGTTGTGGTGCACTGTCATCGATTTTTCATGATGGTGTTGGATGTTACCCAAACCATTACTGCAGTACACTGGCGACACACTTTATTCGAGCTCGGCTAGTCCCACGAATTCGGGTATACCCGGGTGTATTGAGGTTTGTGACTGTTTTCTGCCCGAGTGCATTGCGTTATTTTCCAGGCAGGGATTGAAGCATTTTATTCCCGCTGGCTGCAATACTGCACAGTATATATATATATATACTGCATTACAATTCATGAATTTATGCCATCTGGTAGACACGCGAAGCATTGCAGCCTATTAAATCCTAATCATTATCATTTAACAGATCAGCCGCCCATCAGCCAGGCATGAACCCAGGCTGGGAAGGCAAACGCAACGGGGCTTGTCAGAGGTGAGGAGCGGCGCATTCCAGGTATCTGCCAGGTACATACTGGGTATTTGCTCGAATAAAGTGTGTCGGTGCAGTATATGTGTAAAGTTATTTTAGGATATCACCAAAATCCACATGCTATTTCTTTCTGCTGCTTCCTACAGTACATGAGCTTGTTCCTTTGACATATTTTGAACGCTGCTGCTTTTCCTCAGTTCTTTTTGGGGTTTTTTTCTCCTCGATTTATGTTATTTAAATGTAAAAAAAATACAAAAAACATGAAAAAAAATAAATTTAAAAAAATGTAAACCGAAAAAAAATTGTTTTCAAATGGTAAAATCATAGTTTAAAAAAATGATAGTTGATCATGTTAAAAAAAAAGTTATTTCAATTACAATTGTTGTGTTACGTTAATCATGGTTAATATTACCATTCAAGGGAAGGCGGCATTAAAGCAGCAATAATACCCCTGCCCCTCCCCCACACACCCCCAACTGAATGGCTGCTTTCTGACTATGCTGGAGTCGGGGAAATATGTAACATTATATTACTAAGTGTAACACGTTATTGTTACAGCTTTCAGAGCAATAGACAGTCTGTTGTTTGGAACACAGTAATTCAATAAAAAGAAACGCAAACTGACTGTTTCACCAACCATAAAATACAAACGTAAGTGCCCCTCAGTGCTGCTTTAGGCTGCGTCCACACTGCCGCTTGGCGCGGTCAGCACAATCAATTTAAATCTGTCTGGCCATGCTCACGCGGTGCACGCCCGCCCGTGAGCGTGCACACATGCTCGTGGGCTCTGGGTGCTTGCCGGGAGATTAAATTGAGTTTGAGGCGCATTGAGGGGTCACATGACCTCCTCAGCCAATCATAGCCAGCCCCCCCCCCCCTCCCACGCGCGTGCTCAGAAAAAGTTGCCGAACACCCTGCGCTCATGCTTGGAGAGTTGGTGCCCAATGTCATGCAGTAGCTGCAAAGGCAAACAAGATCTTATCTTGCATTAAACAGGCAATGGATGGAAGGGAAGTAAACATAATTATGCCCTTTTACAAAGCATTAGTAAGACCACACCTTGAGTATGGAGTACAATTTTGGGCACCAATCCTAAGAAAAGGCATTATGGAACTAGAGAGAGTGCAGGGAAGACCCACCAAATTAATAAATACAAGGAGCTTTCAAAATAACTATTCATCCCACGGGCAGTACAAAGGACTCGGGGCATCCCTTAAGGTTGGAGTAAAGGAGATTTCACCAGCAACAAAGGAAAGGGTTCTTTACAGTAAGGGCAGTTAAAATGTGGAATTCATTACCCATGGAGACTGTGATGGCACATACAATAGATTTGTTCAAAAAAATGTTGAACATCTTTTTAGAAAGAAAAGGTATACAGGGATATACCAAATAAGTATACATGGGAAGGATGTTGATCCAGGGATTAATCCGATTGCCAATTCTTGGAGTCAGGAAGGAATTTATTTTTCCCCTTATGAGATATCATTGGATGATATAGATGATGATATGACTCTGGGGTTTTTTGTTTGCCTTCCTCTGGATCAATAAGTAAGTATAGATATAGGATAAAGTATCTTTTGTCTAAATTTAGCATAGGTTGAACTTGATGACGTACGTCTTTTTTCAACCCCATCTACTATGTAACTATGTAACTTTATTGCTGGAATTGCTGGAATTGCTTTATTACATCAGACATACTGTGAGTAGGCTGCACATAAGAGCCAAGAGTCAAGTTGAATTATCACTGTATATCTTCATCTGCACTTAGATTTGTGTTTTATGTTGTTTTTTGTGAGAACTGCTCAAAATCCTCTAAGTTGGTTATCGAAGCTACTAGAATAGGCCCCACAGTCTTTGTACATTTTGACATATCAAAGTACTGTAAAGCACAGAAACATTGTGTAAATTGCAAAGAGATGAGCGGGATTATGGCGAAGAGGGTTTGTAGTTGCAAAGTGATGTCTACTGTCTCAGTGAAGGTGTTACAACAATTTTTATTACAGTTTACATAAATAATAATGCTCGCCCCAAAAGAAAAACAACTGGTTGTGGCTGTCTCTTGGGAAGTGTGGAGGGTGGGTTAATTACTATAGCGGTTACTAACCACTAAGGGGATTAAGGGGTTAGGGGACATCAGATAGTCTTCTTTTATTCTTCTGTATTGTTTGTAGCAACGGAGGACGTGATGAAGATGAGAACGGCCTTCATCGTGGCAGTCTGGTAGGGGTGAGATTTATTTACTTATTTATGCTGCTTAATGAATTTTAAATGGGCAAATGCACTATTATCCATGTGTTGGGGGGGGAGGGGTGTGTGTATTTATTTCAAGTATTGTTTATTTTTTGGGGGCACACCATTGGTACCGCAGGCCAGCGGGGACCCCAAGACTCCTGCGGGGATCACCCGGGGGCCCCTGTGGGGATCATCGGGGACACCCGCCGGCCTGGTATATGGATGGTGTGCCTGAAAAAAGGTAAACAAAGATTTTTTTCTATCTCCAGCTCCTTTTGCGCCTGCCTTTAGTTGGCGCTTTTTTCCGGCAGGCTTTAAAAGCACGATTGGCTTAGCGATGTTTAGTGAATCCCGCAACTGGCAAAAAACGTCGCGTTTGCCTTTTTTTGCCTAATCACACGGATTTTTTTCACAGGGCTGAAAAAATACCTTTTAAGGCCGATAAAGCGCTGTTATCACTATTTAGTGAAGCGCGCAGCAGCCTGTATCGGCCTTAAAAGCCACTTTGCGTTCTTAAAACCATGTATCACAGCTTAGTGCATTGCCCCTTATATTTTGTTTCAGATTGGTTATTTTACCTGTTAGGCTCAGTGAACCTGCAATAAATATTAATACTATAGTTGTACTGACCCCCGGTGCGCGGTGTGCATATTTTTATCGTTTTTCTGAGAAACCTTTGGGCTATCTTGCTTAGGAGTTATTGGGAGAGACTCCATGCGCCCAGCAGCAAGGGGATCTGCCTTCTACCTACGTCATTCATCAGACTGCACAAGCGCGGAATCCTTCGGAATCCTTGATCTTTATTCTACACAGTTGAAATGAGTTAACATTTTTTCTCCACCTACTGAACCCCTCACTGAACTTCACCGATGCTCCTAGATCTCTAAGTGGACGTGTTTCTTCCCCTATCTAAAAATGTACATTAGACTCTGCATTACATAAGTCAAATGTCTGCCCTACATTAGCATGTCTGAAGGAAGTCGAGTTTGGCACGAAGACGTTGCTCAAAGTAAATTTTCTTTACGCAATTAGGATGAATAGTACAGTGTTGCTTCGGTGTGCTGAGAGCAAACTCATTTTTCTAGACAAATAATTTTTTTCCAAGGCTACAGTACTGTATATACTTGTAAAAAAAAACATTATCCTTATTTAATTTTCACATCTTTCTGCTTGTGCTTGTTTCCCTCGCCCTGGCTTTATCTTCTGTGATCAACTTCCCATACATTCATTGTCTTCTGCATTTCTTTGAGATAATGTGTATAAGAGTGATTCTTGTTCTTTCCATTGTCCATTGGTTACAGCCAGCAGCTAAATCATGTATGGCATCCAAGATGGGACAGTTGAGAGATAAGGTTTGCTTCTCTGAATATATATTACCATTCTGTCTTTTCATGACAGCCTTCTTGTCCTCTGCTGTCTGCTTTGGTCTGGCCTTATACTGAACATTAACCCATTTTGTGCAGTAATGCAACACCAGTAACACCTCAGGTCACACTCAGTCTCTGTTATGGGGGCTCCACAGTCCAAAGTCCAACAATGTCACTTACAGTACAAGCAGGATTACACTGAACAATACAAACCTCTATGGCCCATATGTTTCCCACATGTTCAGGGACGGTTTGACCCCCATCAGTAGCACAGGGTTCGTCGCTAAATATAAATGGAAAAAAAATGTCATTTACAAGATGTGGGTCATTTGAGCACCTGCTTCAGCCATGTTTCTGTAGTTACACAGCTGCGCATGCGTGTTGCATGCTTGTAAATTGGAACGTGTACGAGTTCCATTGAATTATTGAGTTTGAGCATATATTCTACAACACTAAGAAATACAGAAGAAGCACTACATAATTATGTGAGCCTGTTAAACCAATTTACACAATGAGTGAAACTTATGGCATTTTTATCTCCAGTGTTTAATAAATACTGCACTATGAAGGTTGCGTTTGTTCTTTTTGTTGTGGAGATTTTTTTCATAACAAGTCAACCATATGTAACACAGTTTCCCCCCCTCTCTGGAAGGTGTCACTACTGGTTACTGCTTTTTGGAGAGCGGTTATACCTGTGAGGGTCCAGGAGAGCTGAGTGGTCCGCGATGGTGTGGGGAACAGGACAGACTTTTGTAGATCTTTAGTTTTCACTTATGGGTGTCAGTGCCTCCAGCTCCAGTGGGCTCCAGGATTTCCAGAGCCAGTCCCCCACTATTGCAGAATCCATCCATACCCCTACCCAATAGACTGAGAGCTCAGGCAGAGGTATGTAAAAAGGGATGATTTATTTGGGCAGGATTGATCTGGGTCCCCAGACCTCTGGATGGTGCCTTGGCTCTCTGGTAGACTTGAGTCCTATAATCTCTCTTGCTCAGTAAACCCATGAGGGACTGACTGCATGTCTCACTCCCAGCCGAGAGGAGCTGCACACACCTCCTCTCCCTAGGAGGGATGGAAGAGAACACTCTCATGCTCCTCTCCCCAGGAGGGGTGGAGGAGGATTGAACTATAATTTAGTACTTCCTCTTGGAGGCACCAGAGAGGGAGGGCACAAGGTCTGTACCACTATTGGCTGTCCACAGACTCTTGTTTCACCACCTCTTCTGTCACTCAGAGAGTTAGCACGAGGGGGGTCAAAGCCCTAGGATAGCCTGCCACAGCCTGTAGCTACAAAGGACTTACGTGACAGGAGGCAGAGAGGCAGTCTGGCCCAGCCATGGCTACACTTATAAGATTACAAAAACTGAGTGGCTTAATAACTGATTTCCTTTAAAGGGAATCACATGGAAATCACTGTGACAATCACAGGTACTGTATATACTATAACTACAGTTATATTAATACCACACAATATACAAAAATTTGACCTCTTCTGGGACCTCTTCTCTTTTCTCTGTACACACTCTCTCTAGGTGACCTAATAACATCTTTTGGGTTTAAATATCACCTCTATGCCGACGACACACAAATATACTTTTCAACACCTGTCCTTACACCTGCTGTACAAACCAAAGTTTCTGAATGTCTCTCTGCTATATCATCCTGGATGGCCCTCCGCCGCCTTAAACTCAACATGGCTAAAACAGAGCTCCTCATACTTCCTCCCAAACCTGGCCCTACTACCTCCTTCCACATTACTGATGGAACTACAATCATTCACCCAGTAGCCCAAGCACGCTGCCTGGGGGTCACACTCGACTCCTCTCTCACATTCGCCCCTCACATTCAAAACATTTCTAAAACTTGTCGCTTTTTCCTCCGCAATATAACAAAGATACGCCCTTTCCTCTGTTGCTCGACTGCTAAAAGTCTGACTCAGGCCCTCATTCTCTCCCGTCTTGATTACTGTAACCTCCTGCTGTCCGGCCTTCCTGCCTCTCACCTGTCTCCCCTACAATCTATCCTAAACGCTGCTGCCAGAATCACTCTACTCTTTCCTAGATCTGTCTCAGCATCTCCCCTCATGATTACCCTCTCCTGGCTTCCGATCAAATCCCGCATCTCACATTCCATTCTTCTCCTCACTTTTAAAGCTTTACACTCTTCTGCCCCTCCTTACATCTCAGCCCTAATTTCTCACTATGCATCATCCCGACTCTTGCGTTCTTCTCAAGGATGTCTTCTTTCTACCCCCTTTGTATCTAAAGCCCTCGCCTTAAACCTTTCTCACTTTCTGCCCCACACCTCTGGAATGCCCTTCCCCTCAGTACCCGACAAGCACCCTCTCTATCCACCTTTAAGACCCACCTTAAGACACACTTGCTTAAAGAAACATATGAATAGCACTGTGGATATTCTGAACACGATACATATAGCTTGGCCCCCTGCAGACGCACTTACCAGAACTCCCTCCTACTGTCTCTGTACGTTCTCCCTACCTACAAATTAGACTGTAAGCTCCTCGGGGCAGGGACTCCTCTTCCGAAATGTTACTTTTATGTCTAAAGCACTTATTCCCATGATCTGTTATTTATATTATCTGTTATTTATTTGATTACCCCATGTATTACTACTGTGAAGCGCTATGTACATTAATGGCGCTATATAAATAAAGACATACAATACAATACAATACAATACCTTATACTGTCTTCACATGGGAAACTCAAAAGAAGTGGCCTTTCAGGCAAATATGTAGTCAGCCTTCTTTAAAAATAGAAACATACAGTAGTATATTTTAGAGACCATGGGGCCTATTCTTTAAGCCTTCATAAAAAAATTCACCCTAAAGTTTACACCGCCTGTTTTTTGAGTGTTGCTATCGGGGAGTGCATCCTCACCTATCTGCTGCCTCGTGCAACCCCGCTGTCCATACAGTGCGCGCGCGCTCACGGAAGAGCTGTGTGGACGTCACGGAGTCTGGCTCCGACCCCCGGATACAGCGCGCGTCGGCATTGCACTGCATGCACACGTGATGCATGTGCACCGCTCCCCAGCTGTGCGTCAACACTCTCATCACGCTCACCTGTCTCCTGCACCGCTCCACCTATCCCTGCCTCTGCTTAGGTCGCACCTCTACTCCTCCCCTCTCGCCCATTGGTCCTGTCCTCCTATATATGCTCAGCTGTGCCACTTGCACTTTGGCTGAGCATAGTTCCTGGTAGCGTTGTTCTCCCACTTCCTGGTTTCTTGCCTTGTTCCATGTTCCATTGCCTTGCTTTCCAGATTGATCTCCTGTGTACCGACCTGGCTTGACCCTTGGACTCCGCACTTCCTGCTTACCGACCCCGGCTTACCTCTGACCTTCCTCATCTCTCCAAACCTGACCACGGCTTACGGACCTCTACTATCCAACTGGCTCTAACCCATGACCATGACTATCGGACTCTGGCTATTCTACACGCTCCTACCTCTGACCTTGGCAAGTATCAAGACTAACATAAATCCTGACCCGGCTGCCTGACGAGCCATTATCCAGATGTGTCCCCGTGGCTGTGGGTGGCGTTTCTACCCATTCCCACCTCAGTTCCAGGGTCCCACCTTGTTTGTGGGGAGCACTGCATTACTCACAGTATTCTGAAAGCCTTGATTACCTGTGGTAGCAAAATTCACAAAACGGCGTGATGATCGCCTCTCTCAAAAGAGCACACTGGGTGATTTTTTCCAGCTGCTGAGAGAGCTGCACAGAGAGAGCCGGCACTAATCTCGCCAGAAATGTATGTTTTTTAATATAATTTTTAATACTAGTGTAGATGAGCAGGGGGTCTCCGGAGCTGAACCGCGTTGATTTCAGGCCCGGGGACTCCCTGGTTCCCGAGATACAGGACCCGTTAGGGGGTGCTCGTATCTCCTATGCATTTTATTCCCACAGTCATGTAACCTTGGGATTTAAATGTATAGGAGAGGGAAGAGGTGGGATGGGGTGGGGAGGAGAGAGGTGGAGGAGGGGGGCAAGGGGGTGGGGAGGGAGAGAATGGAAGGAAGAGGGGGAGGGAGAGAATGGAGGGACACACAGAGACACACACACAGAGACAGAGACAGATTGAGACACTCACACACAAACACACAGAGAGACAGACACACACACTTACACACACACATAGAGACAGATACACACATACTTTCACAGACACAGAGACAGACACACACACACACTTACACACACAGAGACACACACACACACACACACAGACAGACAGACACACACACAGAGACAGACAGACAGACAGACACACACACACACACTTACATACACACACACACACACACACACACACACACACACACACACACACAGAGAGACAGACACATCCACACTTACACACACAGAGACAGATAGACACACACACACACACACACACACACCAAGACAGACAGACGCAAACACACACAGAGACATACACACACAGACACACACACACATACAGACACACACACAGACACATAGAGAGAGAGAGAGACACACACACACACACACAGAGAAAGACACACAAAAACTTACACACACACAGAGACAGACAGACAGACACACACACACACACACACACAGAGAGAGACACACACACACACACTTACACACACACACACACACACACACACACACACACACACACACACACACACACACAGACAGACAGACAGACAGACAGACAGACACACACAGACAGACACACACTTACACACACACAGAGACAGACACACACACAGAGACAGACAGCCACAAACACACACAGAGAGACAGACACAAACACACACAAAGAGACAGACACAGAGAGACAGACACAGAGAGACAGAGAGACAGAGAGACAGACACAGACAGGGGGAGGGGGGGGGGCTCATGGTGCCGGCAGCGCAGCTGTGAGTAGCAGAGGCAGACGGAGGGTTTGTGGGGCATGCAGCCACACACTGCTGAATCAATCTCTCCTGTGTGGAAGCTGGCACTTCCAGCAAGCAAAGCGGGGGAGGAGGGGGGCTTGTGGTGCATGCAGCAGAACACACACTACTCCTTCTGTGTGGGGGCCGGCACTTCCAGCAAGCAGAGAGGGGGGGGGGGGGGCGGAGGCACAGGGCATGCAGCCAAACACACACTGCTCCTTCTGTGTGGGGGCTGGCACTTCTAGTAAGCAGAGCGGGGGGGGGGGGCGCTGAGGCACAGGGCATGCAGTGGGACACACTGCTCTGCTCCTTCTGTGTTGGGACCAGGACTTGGAGCAAGCGGAGGGACACACTGCTGAAACCACAGATAGCAGCTTTATGTTAAATGCTGAAAGCTGCTGTGGTTTCCTCTGCAGCGCCCCCTGGCTGATTTTTCTTTTTTTCAGTACATCGATTGAAAGACGCAGTCCTATTTCAGCCATGTGAAAATGGGGAAAAAAGTGTGTCTTACATTCGCGGAAATACGGTACTTATTTGTAACTCAACCCGGTGTGGACACTTATCTTCTATACTTTTTATACTAGTGTGTAATTTGTATATGTCCGTGTTGCTTATTGATTGTCCATATATCTAGTCACCATTCTGTATATTCTCTTTTATATGATCTATATTAAAGTATTTTAATAATTATTCATCATACTGTACATCACTAGAAGTATAGAGTGCATTCAGAGGGATTCTGACTTTCTACCTCAGTCTCCATTTATCCATCCCTATTGCACAAGACTTCAGCTTCTATTTCAAGGCTGACGGAAGAGCTCTCTCACTGTATTCCCCATCCCCCTTCTCTATATCATTGTTTACTTCCCTGCACAGGTACAGCTACCCTTGAAGGATAATTATAGGCAAAGTAACTGTACAATACTTTTATACCACACATAATACATTTTTCTTAATTGACTACCACTGTCTGGAGTTTTTCTATTGGGCCAAAAAAAGATAGTGGAGGGAAAGTGAGGGGTGTTTAATTGAAAGGTGTGATTGGTCACCCCACCAATATCCCACTGCAACATTTTAGTTAAAGTCACCTGCTGTGTCAATAACACTGAGTTCTCTAATGAACATTGATTAATTGGTCTGCCATACTGTAGTTCTATTTGGTGCACCCACACAAATACAATAGTAAGCTAATTTAGTGTTCCCAAAATATTTAAATAAAAATACAACTTGTAGTGCATTTGCATGTCACAGAAGTGTCTGCACCCCTGTCTTTCCACATTATCGCTTATCAAACATTGCTTCCACTGCAGATGGGGATTCTGGGTAATGCCACAGTGTGTCATTCTTTACATCTGATATATTTTAACATGAACCCCTATGAACCTGCCATATTAAATAGCTTTTTAGCACAGCCTAAGCTTAAGAAATGCATGGCCACTAAACCTACTCACAGACTGCTATTTCGATCTTTTGGGTCTCATCAGTGCGAAGTTGGTTGCTGGCTATGTATAACCAGACATTAAAAAAGTTATGGTGGGTGTCATGATAATATCATGAGATATTATGTATTTTAATCAATCTGGTACTTCAGGGTTTAATAGTGCAACAATTTTAGTTTGAAAATACAATATATTGGGTTTATCATAGGTCAAGACTTTTCCTGGGTCTATGCTGGTCTTCAAATAGGACTTAATAGGGGTGAGGGCTATCACGAGTGGCCCACTAAAAGTGATACATGTGTTGGGTAGAAGGTCATAAACACTAACCAGAGATGATGCTGTCAGCCTCAAAGAAAACCAAACATTTGTGAATAATTGCTGGTGCATTCCAGAGAGAGGTATTCCAGAGAGACACAGGGTATGCTTTCGTGAGAGAGAGAGGTGCATTCCAGAGAGACACAGGGTATGCTTTCGTTGGAGGGCTTTATTAAAAATAACAATATTATGTAACGTCATCTACTGTACATACTAAGAGTTAAATGTGTGTGTCCGTGGCACAGAGTGGCATGTAATAAGACCACACATTGCATGAGTAAAAGGTGCCAAGGACTGATATCTATTTGTAATCCAAATTTAGGATTAAGACGGTCATACTTAGTCCTGTTGCATCCGTCATAACCAGCTGTCTCTATTGATGCAGCTTACATGTCTAAGTATTAGAGAAGGAAAGTTATGTGTGCGTTTATATACTGAGGCAAAACTGGGAAGAAGTTTTTCTTTACGCAGTCATAAAACTGTCAATCTCGCAGCTGATGTACGACAGGGGTGGGCTTATGTTGTTTCAATAGGGAAAAAACAGTACATAACTCTGAGCAAGGTACAGTATTTTGAAAATCAGATTTTAACCAAGGTGTGTTTTGGACCAAACATATGAAGATAATTTCTGCGCCAGTGACCTCTCCTGGAGAAAATCCTGACATATGGTAACGTAATGTTATAGGGATTTCTGTTTTATGTTTTATCCTGTTATTTTAAGAAACTGACGTGCATTTACTGTAATTGTATGTTCTTGTTGTCCTTTTTCTGAAATCTAAGCACTATATTTTTATATATAGTATATTAAAACATTTGATAAGTGATGCTTTGGGCTCTGAATGAACTTTTGCACACTCTGGAGAGAGTATTTACATTTTCGGACACATTTTGCTACAACAGATTTTGTGTGTTAAGTTCATAGTTTTTTCTATAATAAACAGGGACCTGAGACCCTGCCAGATATATTAATTTACATCTTTTATTTGCATAATTTCTCAGGTGGTGGAAGTGTATTGAGATGGCTGCAATTAGTAAGGGGTTAATATTAACTAATTGAAAGTTCCTTGCGGAGGAGAAACATGAGTTGGCTAGAGTACCCGTGTGTATTGCATGCTCTTTTGTGTGCTGTTTGTGACAGGTGGTATGTGGGGACGGATTGAGGGGGGATATTGTTAATTTGAGGGACCTTTGCGAAGGTGAACAGTGGGACAGCTTGCGAGTCATGTCAAGTATGCAGATCACGTGCTCACAGGTATGCCGTACGTCAGCTATGCGCAAAGTGGGGGCGCTGGATTTTTTGGGGGGGACGTGGGCGGTTGCAGAGTCCCCACGCTCTTCCCCGAGGCATTTAAATTAAATGCCGGATCGTGTGAGGCCTCTGCAACTCACTTACCAGGATTCAGAAGCGTTGCTGTGATGCATCGCCATAGCAATGCAGCATCAAATGATGCCACGCTGTCATGCGGAGTGACGTCACACATCCGTCTCCATGGCACGTGACCCCAGAGCATCATTTGATGCTGCCTAACAAGGTAAGGGGGGGCGTGAGAGCAAGGGGGAGCAGGCAGGGGGGCACAGCTCCAAAAGTGAGAAAAACCCTTCATCATACAGTAAAGATACCACTTTTAGGTATATTTGCATGTTTCAGACAAGTCTGAAACCTGTCTTTCCGCATTATCTTTTAGCATACAGTGATTCCACTGCAGCCAGGGATATTTAACATATGTAACCCACTGTGTGATCAGACCCACACACTCGCACTGCCCCGGCAGGTTCCTCTTCAATAAACTATGGATATTTGACTATTAATGACATAATATCAGCCAATGATAAAGGTTGTGGAAGAGGTGGGGCTAAGAGGAGCCTTTAGGGGGGGGGGGGCATCATGAGATCAGATCTGGGTGCTTTCTGGTTCTTCCAAGGATTGCGGAGTATGCACGAGTGCACGGAGTATGCACGAGTGCATGTGGCAGTGGGAGCAGCGGATTCCAGTCAGGACGTGATCAGGAGTTTGAGCACTGTTGGAGGGGACCCTCAACATCTACAAAATGCAGCAGTAGCCTCTCCTTCAGGTCCCCACTGTGTTCACTGGTCCGTTGACTCTGTTTCTCCCTTGATGTGAGCTTCTCATGGCTGCTGTTGGGCCCCCAGAATGGCTATCCCTTCCTGTCAGTGACCTAATTGAGCCACTTCAGGCAAACTTCCTTCCACTTGGTTCCTTGATACATCCATGGGGACTTGTCTTATAACCTAGCTCAGGCCCCACCCTTTAATTGGGCCCCTATTGGGTAATGCATTACACGAATGGCCGTATTATATATAAAATAGAACCCTAAATCTGGAGTTAACCCTTTGATGGTCACTTTAGTTAAAATAACATTTGCTATAGGCCTGCTACATTAGTATAGGACATTAACTTTGCCATTTTAGTTTCTATATTATGATCCCTGAAGAGTAAAGACTCTGATCATGAAAACATCTGATAAGCTAATCAAAGCTCATCTCTGTGCTCCCCAGCTGCACAGACATACCCATTTTAGTAAAGATATAATTATTCAAAAGGCAACATCATAATTATATACCAATAATATTTATTATAGTACATAGCAATATATAAAGAAATATAGTCCGAGCAAACAAATAAAGAGTCCCATTTAAAAAAATCATAAGAAAAAATAAAAAGCTTCTCCATTAATTCACCGTTACATAGTAGATGAGGTTCAAAAAAAGACATATAGTACTGTATGTCCATCAAGTTCAACTTATGCTAAATTTAGATGACAGATACTTATCCTATATTCGTATTTACAGGTGTATGAAGTGAAGGATATAGGACTGTATTTTACGTAAAGCATATTATAATGCGTTCAATAGAATAGACTGCAAGGTGCTTAGTATATATAGCTTAGTATATATAGCTTAGTGTTTCTTAGCAAATATGACCTAAAGTGATATGAAAAAGGTTATGCAAGTTGTCTCAAAAAGAACTGTTTTATCAACATAACTGGCACAATTTTTTATCTACTAACGTTTAGACAATTTGTAATCCAACTGCATAGTTTATTTAAACCAAAATCTGATTTAAAAAAAGCATTGGAATGACAATAAACCCGAGTCCATATAAATGTCACGGCTACACAGGCACACAGAACTTTTTAAGGCAAAGCTACAGATGTAGTATTGAGATTTTACACATGGCATTGAAATATGGCACTGATTTTACACATTTGTAGATGGTGACATTTATATTTTTGGCTGCCAGAGTGGCCTACATGACAGCAAAGATGTTAAATCAGCAACCTCCCCATCCAATGCTTTTGCTTTTTAAATAAAGGCAGTGGCTCAGCGAGTGAAGGCTCCAACTTTGAAAAAATGACACTGAGTTTGCATCAGGGCACTTGGTTTAAATCCCAGTGTCAGCTCCATGTGACCTTGGGCAAGTGACTATATCTCCCTGTGCCTCAGGCACCAACAACAATTGATTGTAAGCTCTACAGGGCAGGGACTGTGTGTCTGTAACAATCCTATGTGCTGCATACTGCGCACTATACTGTAATTGTGAAGTGCTTTCAGTCCCATTGGGAAGTTATATTAACTGAAAAACCATAGTCTTCTGAAACAGGACTGCCCCAGTCATACCACCAGAAGTCCCCAGTTCACTGAAAATGTACCTTAGTTGGTACTAGCATTTGAAGCTTCCAGCCATGACCACACAATTCCTCTTACTCATTGTTTTGCTGCAGTGAGGTTGCCAACAGCAATTTTTGTTTCCCAAATAAGGCTGGGTTTAACAGGGTTAATCTCTGGGAGGCCCCCCTACAGTTATTTAAATAAACTGGCGGCCAGAAAGGGGGAAGAGGTTGCTGCTTATGAAGTGTAGGCTCTTTTGGCAATGAAGATATTGCACAGTATTTTACAATGTCAAAACACATCATGCTAGCATGGGCAATGGCTAAACTTCCTTCACCAGCAGTGAATATGTTAATATAGGTCCAATGAAGTGCAGGATCATGATGTCACAATACAAAGAAACCTTCATGTGGTTTCCAGAAAGCGATAATCACTGAATGAGGATTTTACATCGCTTAAACCCACTAACAAGCAACACAACAATCCCAACATCAATTTAATTATAAAGACGTAAGTTTAGGGTGGTTCTGGAATCTCTTAAATCGTTGGTTGACACGAGTAGACACGTTGTCACTAAATACTGCATTTCTCCTGCTCATGCCATTTGGTTAAGTGTTCGCCCGGCATCTGACGGACTGGTAGATACGGAATTCAAAGGCATTTGCTCCTCCTCTTTTGCTGCTTTTTCCTGTACTTGGCGAATCAAGTGGCTCCAGCCTATACATGAGATAAGACGTATAGGTGTCAAAAAATATATCTGTACAGTGATAGAACACCTCTGAAATGTTTTATCTAAGGACATATCTTAAGGACAACTGAAAAGAAATATATTAAGTCCCCTTCCCTCAGTGAATCGGAAAGTTGGTTACCATAAATATTACCTCTCAGTGTTATTCAAGAAAAAAAAAATCAAAAACAATTGCCTTATGTTGCCACTTACTTGAGCCATGGGTTTCACAGATTCCCACTATGCCCTGGGTCAGCAGATACAGACCAGCCAAGTCCCAATCACTGAAGGGAATCCCACCTGTCACATAGACCTTTACCTAATTCAATAACATTGCCCATGGTTATTTTTATTTCACTGGGTTGTTTGGAAATGACTTCTTATATCTCCTGGACCAGGGATCTCCTGCTATTAGACTGACCCTGATCCAGGGCTATCATTTCACATTAGTGCCCAAAACTCAGGTAAACAAATCATGGAGGTTGACTGCTAACAGCTTGCATGCTATGGTGTTCCTTAATTATATGAACACTTCCCTTTTTTTTGCAGACAGGTTCCGGGAATAAATGTTTTTTTCCCCCCCTCTAGTCCTTCCATGTCAGTACAAACAAATGAGGGTTTAAGCTCCAACCAGCTGGGGTAGGACAAACTTTCAGCGAATCAAGATTTAGCAGCCTCTAAAAAATGCATTATACTTCTAATACCAGTCACCTGTCTATGGACCAAGCTATGGACATAACCCTAGGAGTATAGCAGAGTAATATTCTGGACTAAAGAAGCGTAGCAGACAAATATTTGAGGCCACTGTGTACTTTTTGTAAAGCCACAAATACAGTGTCTTCCTAACCAAAGGTTGAGATAAGGCTTGTGTCGTCTATCAAACCAGCTAAGTGGAAGTAAACCCACATGAATAACAGCATGTGTGACAGTAAAACTTCAAGGAAAAGTCACCTAAAAATGCTGATCAAAGCATAATTTGGGGATTTGGTATTCTAGACTATGGTTTAGCAACCGTACTCGAAGTTCAACGTCTTTAGCATCTTAAAGCAGAGAAATGTTACAGAGACTTATGGCCTTCCTAGTAAAGATCTGCCAAAGACGAAAGCAGAGACCAGACACTTGATGAGACAAAGGGAGAGCTCAGCACTAAAATAGCAAGCAAAGGCTCAGCATGTCTGGACAGGGTGCAAATGGTCAACACCAAAAAGCTAAGCCCAAAAGTTCTCAATACCATGAGGGCTAGAAAAAGCTGGCCTCACTGCTGAAACAGAGCTACAACACTCACAGTACAGGCAATGAGGCACAGAAGAGCACACAGTGGGCTCATGAACAGGCAAAGCACACAGGAGCTCATGGCAAAGTTGAGCAGTGTACACATTCAGCGTAATTCAGAAACCAAAAGCCACTTACGGCCACGATTATAGTGGCGGCGTGCGAGCATGTGACGTCACGCACGCTTGCCGCTCATGTGAAACCTGCACTGAGGTACTAGGTGACAGGGAGACATGGTGTCACGTTACGTTAATAAACAGTGTAAGCTTTTTGCTTTTGATTCCCGTGTGCCTCCTTCAATCTGCTTGCTTGAGAAAACCCAAAAGCAGAGGGAGAGGGAGTAGGTGGAATGATACCTTTAATTGGACTAACAAGTAGTTGATACTGTATGTTATTGGCCCAATAAAAGGTACTTCTCCCTCCTTTGTTACCACATGGAAGAAAGGAACAACACGGCTACCCAACCTTCTTTGCCAAAAGCAGAGGGCAAGTTTTATACATGTTCATGAATAACTAAGCCCATATCTGCTTCTTACTCACTGGCCAAGTGCACGTGATGCACCATTAGGCACAGTCAGCTAAACTATCATTTGGCTTGCATTACGATGGGTTAAAGGCACGCTATATTGTTTCAAGATGTACCAGAAAAGTCATTTAAAACTGGGAGAAGAGATCTTGTCCTCTTTGACTGGATCCTGATTTGCTGAAAGTGTGTCCTACCCCAGCTGGGTGGGAGTTACATCCCCATTTGTTTCTACTAGCATAAGAGAGAACCAAAAAAAATGCTTTCCCCTAATCACACCCTTGTCTTTATACGGAATTGCTACGGACTTCTACCCTTTCTACTGCGAGTTGTCAACTTGCAGCATGTGGGTACAGTGTCAGACGTTACTTGAATCACCCTTTTCTACCTCCCACTGTCTCTCTTTGGGGAACGATTTACAGCTCAAGCCTGTTTCTAAGGCATTAAATTGATTTTTGCAAAGGTGTTTCTATATAACCTGGGTTTGTCTTTACAAGCCGGGTAATGCAGCAGACTGATCGTGAATTGAACGGGCCTCAAGGTTTCTTCCAGCATCAGAAGATCTTTTATGTTGGAAGACTGATTAATAAATATTGCCATAAAGCTCTATGGAGATTACTAATTAAAGGCAGCTTTGAAAACTGACAATTAGTGTATCCATATAACAAAAAACAAAGAAGCCCAAAGCTACATCCAATATGACAAAAATATACAGTAAAATGCTATATATCTCTTGAAAAAAGTGTAGTTTAGTTAAACCCTTTGGCCAAAGCATTTTAAGCCTGCAAGCCACTTCAAGGCATAACCAAATATTGCAGATCCTAACATTAACTGATTAAAATTCTTATTTACCTCTGTAGTTAGAGGAAGAATGATCGCATTGGATCTGTCACAACCAGCTGCATGAAAGAATTGTTCTTTCATGCAGCTGATCGGGACAGATCCTCTGCATGCATGGGAAACTATCAAAGCCATAATGGTTACTATGCACTAGCAGCTTTAACAATGAGTAGAGGATTAACAGAGTAGTAGCTAACATAAAATGTATGTAATTAAAAAGTTTAAGTCCACTAATGGAATTATACCTATCCTGTCTTAATGTTCTGAGTCTTACCTTTGGAATTGTTGTCAATCGCGAGTTTTGCTTCATTCATGTCACCTGGCTCCTCATTAAGGTTGAATAGATTCTGCTTCCATGATCCCCAGAGCATTTCCTCTACGCTAAGGCACAGAAGTAAGAAACAGGTACTGTATTTAGTATGTTTGAAGTATGTTTTTTTAAGTGAACACTAAAAGGTCTGAAAAGGTACAGTACTGATCCTTAACTTGAGTACTATTAAATATTGATCAAGTTCCTTAGTTATACTACTCGTCCATGTTGTAAAAAGAGTTTACAATATGAAATGGGTTCTCTCATCAGGTTTATCTCTTCCATTTTTCTGGCATTTCCTTCTAAAAGAACTGCAAAAAAGTAGCAGTAAAAGTAGGTACATCAAGGGTGCAAACATCTACTCCGTGTGGCCAGACACAGTCGAAAATCAACAATATAGGTCACACAACAAATATAGAGGAAAAGGTTTCACAACAAATATTGAAAAAAATGATTATTTTCTGCGCAAGCCGTGTATTGTTGATTTTTGGACTTCTTAAAGAACTGTTGGCTTTTTAAACCATTCACACTGTTGAAGAAGAGCAGAACAGGAACAAAAATAAATTGTTTAGTTCACCAGGATCCAGTTAACAATTTCTGATCCTAGAACTGCAGTAATTCCTGGTAACTACAGAAAGTGCACTTTTTTTAAAATTATGGAATGAAGATTAAAATGTATGTTTTATTACTGCCATTCATATTCCGTAATTGACAATTAACATGATTATAAAAATACGTAAATGTATTTGGTATACCAAATATTGGGTTTACGGGTGTATACATTTATTGTTTAGGGTCTGAAAAATGGTGCTGTGGTTGTGAAATCAAAATGTATGGGTTCAACTTTTATCTTTGACCAGAGTGCAGTGAAGTATTTCATCCCACAGCTGACTGCATGTGTACAATGTATCCTTCTTGGCAAGCTCACCAAACACAAAAATACTTTCAGACATCATAATATGTACAGGACTAGTGCTTGGGTGTAACAAAATATGCAGAAGCATCAACACAATATCAATGCGCATTTTAACACCCAATGTTCTATTAATGCAGTGTTTTTCTGCGTTCCCCGTGCATCCCCAGAGTGTTCCCTGCAATTTTCTGGTCATTTGAAAATGTTATCAAATACAGAAGAATTTACAATGCATCTGATCACAAAGTTGCTATTGGAGAGGGTTGGGGGTTCTTCAGATTTTCCCTTAGCTTCCTTAATTAAAAGAAAGGTTGGAAACCACTGTATTAAAAATATCAAAGCAGCAGATCATGTCAATGGCAATGGATAATTCTCACTGTAAAAGAACAGCACTATGATTATTCTACCTTAATATCCATTAGGGGAGCTCAGCTCTTGATTATTAGAAGAGATGGGTGAATTATTAGCAGACATTCGATTTGGTTGCGAATGAGGCGTTTATTCGCACGCACAAATCTTTGCAGCTTGGTTTCAAAAAGGGACATTTGCCTACCTTCGTTCGAATGTATGCAATACCTCTGGCCACCATGATTTGCTTCGTTCAGAAGTTCCTCACCCTGAATTATGGGGTGGGTGAGGGAGAGTCCTATTTTGGCACACTAGTAAAAATAGGACACTCTTCCGAAAAACCCATACTTTAGAGTCTGGATCTTCTGGGTGAATCGAATTTCAGGTCAAATGAAATGTGCAAATGGTGGCTGCTGGGGAATTGCATACACTTGATCAAATTTAATGTACAGATGTAGCCAGACTTACATTCCTCGTTGCCGCACTCTCACGCCGCTGCCAGACTGCAGGAGGCCGCGTGCGACCACGCCCCCAAAAACAGAAAGTGGCCCAGGAGGATTAACTCTGCGGGGGCTCCTGCTTCTGAGTTGGACCACCACAGCATTAATCCTACCAATCCAGCTACCGGCCTATAAGAGCTGTTTTCCAGAAGTCCAAGAGAGAAGCAGTCTCTCTGTGTCCCCCTGAGCAGCTCTTACAGGACCAATTCACGCGCTTTTTTTTTTTTACATAGGCTTGAAGTTGGTCCGCGGTGCTGGGGACAGTAAGTCTGGCTACATCTGCGTACCATCTTCACATTTGAATATTCGTCGCAAATCGAGTTGTGTCAAAAATACAGCGAAGAATTTGCTGACAGAATTTTTACACATTCGTCCATTTCTAATTATTACAGAGGTTAGTGGGGACAAAAAAGCCACAATGAAAATCCCTGAGTTAGATAATGTTATCTGTGATAGCAAGTATCTCAATATACTGTAGCTGGTTAATTTTCTCGTCATTTTGTGATCTTCTGAGACTACTTTTTGTGATATATATATTAGTGACAATAATCTTTGTGAACCCAAACTGAATACCTGATCCCAATGGTACCATCAAAACGGTCTGTTAACCCCAATTAACCAATGTGCACAGCTGATTGGTTGAAGTCGCTCCTCATTTTTTATGCTTGTCAGGGTCCATAAGCTTTTCTTACCTGAAGCACAATCGCTCATCAGGTTTGCCGTCAGGAGTTTTCCCGACAGTGACTAAGTGCCCAGTTTTCCACTTCTTCCTAAGGAATCTTTGAAAAAACCACTCGATGTCCAGGATTGTGGCAGCTCTCTGTCGAATAAGAACCGTATTAAGGGATTACCAACATAATATGTACAGGCTTTACTCCTTGCTTGCAGTTTGCAGTCCCGCACTACAGACACATTAAGAGCCCTATTTATGAAGTGGTGATATGCCAAAAGACGCCTTAAGGCCCATTCACTTGACCCGATGAAAGGTCCGTATGGGACATGAAACATTGCCCTCGCCAATGTTCCTTCAATAAAAAGAAGACACTACATTAAGATTTGTATGAGTCGAACTCTATTTTGCATCTCCTATTGGTAAATTCTGTTTTATTACCATTTTTACTATTTTGTGCTGGCTCTACATAGAGACTTTTCTCTCATGTTTTTCCCCCCTAATTTTTGTTTCAATGCGCTGAACACCACCTTTAACTATAGATTACCAGATGAACATGAGAATAGACACTATCTGTTAATTGCAGGATCTTCTCCACAATTCATGTTACTAATATAAGTAAAATAATTATGAAATAGAATTCTGTTGGATAATTTGTGGCGCTGTATCAAATGTGATCTGCTAAGGACCATAATGCCTTCAAATACCCAACACTGACCAATGCTGTAATGATGATGAAAATGTCAGAGAAAGACTTATACAGGGAATTCTTTGAAAAATAAAACATCCTACATGTGATTGTCCTATGCCACTGTATTAAGGGTAATCGGTTATTTTCAGAAGAAAATCTATCTTATATAGTTTCCATTTTAATATCAGCTAAGATAGGCAAGGCGTGAATGTGAAACACTTGAGCTCTGGTGACCTGCTCTTATAAAAACTGAAGTGTGAGACAACCACATGGAACTTAAATAAATTGCATCAGAAATATGTTAAAAATTTGTGTTACAGGAAAAAGTGACTTGAGCGTCTGTATCAGTATAATCAGAGATGCCCCTTTCTATCTGCATATGACAAATTGTATTTGGTGCTTATGCTACATACAGTATACTGTATGCCACTGTAGTCCTTCCCTCATTATACTGCGGCCTGTACTGTATTAGTACTAATAAGATTATGTACTGATAATGTACACTGTATTTACAGAATTGGAATATTCTGTTTAACAGACTTTCTAGATCAAATGAATATCATCCCAACCGATTTTATTTCTAGGGCCCCAATTCAAAATACCGTGAAGCATCTTCTAAATGCTGAAGATGAGTTTAGCTGCATTCAAATAAATGAGACAAAAATATTGTCAAAAACAGAAAAGCAGCTTCACAGTATGTTGAATACTGTTACCTGAGGCACAGACACAAAACTAGCCACAGATCTTAAAGTGGGATTTCCCAATTAGAATAATACCTATTTAATCACCTGGCTACACCCTCTCCCTTATAAATTAACAATACTTTTAATGAATTCCTACAGGGGATAATCACTAGTGAGAGCCTTGATCACAGAATACACAAGCACTACGTATTGAGGACATTTGACATTAAAAAATGATCTTTTCTTGTATGTGCTTGTGTTTGTGTTCTGTGGCTGTTGCACTGCAACAACCCATCACCGCCTCATCTCTGTCGCTGTGTCTGCCTCAGCTCTGCTTCCTTCCTCTCTCTGTGGTTTCTCAGCTCAGGGAGACACATTTGAAGTGAAGAGCGTGGTTTCCACTCAGTGCAGCTTGTGAAATTACACAATTACACCGTTTTGCAGCCCAGCATGGTTTTCTGTCATCAATCATGAGACAACTCTTTTACATAAGCCATATATGTGTCAGAATGGAAACTCCAAAACAGGAACGGGGGAGAGGAAGAAGATGGGTGACATAGAACAGAAGTCTCAATGTTATCTGTACATACATTAGCATTGATCTTTGCAGTCAACCCACCTGCAGCTTCCAAATGCTCTTGCTCTCATTAGCGACCTTGTTGACCGTCTCATTCATCAAGGCAATGAGCATGTTCAGAAGAAGGATGTAGGTGAGCACCACATATAGGATGAGCAGGAACATGAAAAAGTGCTTGAATTTCAGGTTTTCATTGAATTCCAGGTCCCCCATGCCAATAGTAAACTTGAATAGCTCCAAAGATGTAAGATAAAGTCCACTGTTCGCTGTTCCTGATCCACTTTGCTCTTCATTAGTGCTATTTCCTGCCTCCTGGGGAGCTTCTACAGTAAGGGTCACCAAAGCTGTAGCAGAACAAACATATAATTTGTTATACCATAAAGAGGTCAGTGACACTAGTGAGGCAACATCCGGGCCCTTCAGAACTGTGGTTTGGTCCCACATACCCAGGGCCAAGGAAAAAACAAGACAACAAAGTAATAGAGTAAAGGCACTTTGTTATAAATATATATTCATATGCTATTCAACTTGTTTCAATGCCAGTGTCTATACCCAGTCAGTTCCAGTTGCATTATCACTGTTTGTTTATCTTGGGGGCATAAAGTACTGTATATCCTATAAGTTGGACAGAGATATACCACTACCACTGACTTGTCAGATGTACAGATAGGTGGGAAAGGATGAATTATTACATCATTTAACCAGGCTCACTACATGTGTGTCTATAATATACTCAGTCAGGAGAGTGTCACCAATAATAACCCGCATTATTTTTTGTTTGCTTATTATTTTTTATAATAATCCACCCTATTTTTATTGTAATAATTATTTTTGATAAATACACTGTAAATGACACAAATATTTATATAGGAAGCAAAAAAAAAATAGCTACAAATGACATATTTTAAGATCATTCTTTTTTTAAAAATCCAATTCACATTTTCACCATAATCCAAAACCAGAACCAAATAACACTCACTTTAGGTAAAACCAAAGCATAAACACATTTTCGAGGTAAAACCAAAACAGCAGGACTAGTGATTATCTCTAGAGAATGTCTTTGTTATTCTGTTTACCTGAAAGCAGCTTTGTAGAGTAGTAGTGCTTTGCTATATAGTAGTTTAAACCAATGTTGCATACTGTGCCAGGAGTGGAGTTACCATCAGGTTCAAAATATACATATAAGTGGACACTGATTATCTGATGACTACTGTAGTTAGATGCACAACACTCGTGATCATTAAATCCACATATAAATAGCCTTCCCTGTACAGGTTTATCCCAATAAGAGAGGAAGAGTTAATACCTCGAAACATTGTGCTTTATTAGTCTTATATATTTAATAAATGGTTTCAAGACACTTTCTATATGAATGAGCGCCCCTATCTCTTATTCGGATAAAGATTTATATAGTGACAGTTCGTGGGAGATCCCGCCATGAAGATTTCCAGAACCACCTAATAATACCTACCAGATACTCCTTCTACTGAAAACTAACAGGAAATGCAGAGCAAGTGCTTTTTTTTACCCTATACAAAGTATCTATCACAGTGAATGGCTTTAGGGTGAGATTGCATGTTAGTTTTCAGGGGTAAATCTAAAAGTGGTTATGTACAGTATTTGAAAGGCGGTTCCATTTTTAAGGCTTATATGACAGTTCATCATAATAAACCTTCCTGTCTGTGAGAGCCCTGTGTTTACTATAGTAAAAAAATATTACCTGCTGCAAAGCCAAAGAGGAAGACTAAGTACACAAAGAGGAAGCGGAGAATGTCCCTGAGGATGGTCTGAAAGAGAGAGGGGACAAGTATAGTAACTAAGAAGCACATCACATGCTATGAGCCACAGGGTGAGCAAAGATGAGTAGTGGAAATGGCGTCTTTTTCACAGACACAAGGCACCATTTGTACAGTGCAAATGATTAAAGCACAAATGTTTGCTGTTTGAGTTTTCTTTTTATATTGAGCTTTGTTTATTTTAGTAGGTCCGCCCAGAGCTGAACAGCAATACTTACACTGGCGACACACTTTATTCGAGCTCGGCAAGTCCCACGAATTCGGGTATACCCGGGTGTATTGAGGTTTGTGACTGTTTTCTGCCCGAGTGCATTGAGGTATTTTCCAGGCAGGGATTGAAGCATTTTATTCCCGCTGGCTGCAATACTGCACAGTATATATATACTGCATTACAATTCATGAATTTATGCCATCTGGTAGACACGCGAAGCATTGCAGCCTATTAAATCCTAATCATTATCATTTAACAGATCAGCCGCCCGTCAGCCAGGCATGAACCCAGGCTGGGAAGGCAAACGCAACGGGGCTTGTCAGAGGTGAGGAGCGGCTCATTCCAGGTATCTGCCAGGTACATACTGGGTATTTGCTCGAATAAAGTGTGTCGGTGCAGTACAGCTCTGAGAACCGTCTGCTTGCCGACATACAGTATTAGTGTTTAAGTTCCCAGACAGGAATCCTTGTGATGCAGAACAATAAGGGGCTTACAGTAGCCTCACTAAGAGGCCAAGAGAAAACTGCAGTATCATTGGGCGATAATGCTGTATTTTTCTATTGGTGGCCCCGGAAATCATGTTTGTTTGTTTAAAAAAAAAAAAAAATACCAGCACATTAAAACCTCACTAACTTAGGCAAGAGCAATGGTCCCCGTCGCTGTAAATACCATGATCATATAATATTACAAATAAACAAATTATTCTGGGAGAGACTCGTAAAAATGAGAAACCTTTGGGACCCAGTGACAGGGACTGCATCTTTCACCTATTTGCTGCCACAATCAATACACTGTAGGCCAGTCTGGCAGAAAAGAATTGAACTCATAGGATTCAAGTTTCAAAAGATATTTGCTACAGAAACAGAAAGGAATGAATTATTTTTAAATAGGTATTTTTGTCGTTAAATAGAAATTGAGTTGTAGGTTTTCAAGGTTTCCTGATGCATCAAGTCCTTAGTGGTGACATCACAAGTAACGCAGAAACAATTATTTCACGGTTTTGTTCTGCATATCGGGGGAAATAAAGAGGCACCCCCAGGGACAATTTATTTATTTTTAATACGTTTGCAGCAGGGGGTCTCCGAAGCTGAACCACGTTAATTTCAGCTCAGGGGACACCCTACTTCACAAGATACTCCCCCATGAAGTGGGTGGCGGTATCTCTCTGCTGTTTAAATGTTCCGCGGGCCAATAGGAAGCTGCTAGAAATTACATCACGGCTTTCTTTAGCCAGCAGGACACAAAACATTTTAAAGCTACCATTTTGATAGCCAAATAGCCCCGCCTGGGCAGTTACTGGCAACCCCTTCCGAGGTAAGAACCTCAGGAAGTAGTGGGTCCCCAAAGCTGAAATTAACATAGTTTAGCACCAGAGACCCCCTGCTTCAAACCTATTTAAAAAATGTCACTCGGTGTGCTTCTTTAAAGTGTTAAGACCAGGGGGGGTGCAAGATTTTCCAGGGGGGCGTGGCAGTTACAGAGGCACTGCACTCTTCCTCAAGACATTTAAACTAAATTCCAGGGGATCGCGTGAGGCCTTTGCAACTTCCCTTACCTTGTCTTTGGTGATGCGTCGCCATGGCAACGTGGCGTCAAATGACGCAGAGGAGTCACGTGACCCCCGCAGCGTCATTTGATGTTGGAGACAAGGAAGGTGGGGGCGCGAGAAGGGGAGGGAGAGCAGGCAGGGGGTGCAGACTGAAAAGTGTGTGCACCCCTGTGTTAGATATTGGACATTAATCATTGAAACAAGCATTATGTGTCTCTTACCTTCTGTATCATGACACTGTAGATTCCGGTCTGCTGAAAGCCTCGGGTATAGTACAACATATTCACCCAGCCAATCACCAAGGCGAAAACCATCAAGGGTACATACCCTTCATTTCCTGCAAGGTAAACCACCCCACTGAACAGCAGGACGATCGCCTGGATCAAGCTAGGGAAATAAGGAAAGTTCTTACTAGACATCATGGAAATTGCACTTCCTGAAGGAAACCACCTTTTTCCAAAAGAAAATGGCGGGAACACTTAATTTAACACTAAAGTTTCATGAATAATTTGCTGTTTTGTGTAATTTTATTTCTTTGCTTTTCAAGTATGAAAACATTAGATCATACAATATATGGGCTATTTAAAGGTTTATTAAGAGATGATATTCAAGATAACCTTTTGGATAATAACATTCTTAGTAATATTCACCATGGATTCATGAGGAATATGTCATGCCAAACTCGTCTTATTAGTTTGTGTGAGGAAGTAAATAGGTACAGATGTAACAAGACTTACTGTCCCCAGCGCCATGAACCCAAAAAGGCAAACGGCCGCGGTGCTGGGGACAGTGTCTGCCGTGTTCACGCTAGGGGGGGGAGGGTCCATGTTTCCAGATCGTACCCCCCACAGCGTTATTCCGTCCAGGCCACTGTTGTCGCAAGCAGCCACGGCAACACAAACAGTAAGTCTTGCTACATCTGTATTTGTAGGGTTTTTTGTACGTTCCTCCTGCTTGGCAACCAACCATCTCTGGCCGGAAAACAAATTCAATAACGAAGGTTGAACTTGATGGACAGATGTGTTTTTTCTACATAATCTACTATGTTGCTATGGGTCCCATTTTATAAAGAGTGGCAGCGCCGGATCAGCACGATCGCACTTTTGAAGTCAATGGGGCTTTTTGTGGGGTAGCCCTATGTATGCTACTGTGTTACAATGTATTATTAATGCAATATAACTAGAAATAGACACATCTATTGCAACTTACAAGAGGAACTCAAAATAGCCATCCATCATCAAAATTTGTAAAGTGGGCCGCCTCTTCCAGAAATAAACAGCCTGCAGGGGACAAAAACACACAATAACGCCGTGTGGTACACTTTAACAAAATCACCAAAGCATCTACAACGCAAAATACGCATCAAAAGTAGAATGCCCATGAATGTAATTGCATCTCTTCCACAATTCCCCCAAACCTGGTTCACTCACCCCATCTCTCCCACAATTCCCCCAATCCTGTTTCATTCACTGCATTATAACGTCATACAGTGATTAGGCTGCAGACAAGGATTATTGTTGGTGACATACAGTACAAATGAACAGTACACGAGGGCATATCACTGCCAGATTGTTATCCACTTTATTACATGATAGGAAGCTCGAGGGAATCCACGTAATAAAATGGAGTTCATCAAAGATAATGAAGAGAGCACTCTGAAGACTAGAATAGCTGCTACGAGTGCTCCGTTAGGTGATCCCTATAAGGTTATAGTCGTAGTTATTTACTCCAAGAAAAGCAACTCTAGTGGACTTAAATAAAAGTGTAAAATAATTCTAATAATGACGTTTCGGCCCCAGCACAGACTCTCTCAAGCGAAACGTGCGAGTGCCTGTTCTTAGACTTAATACCCAGGACCTGTGGAAGACATGAACACATGGTCATGTTTATTTTGCAATTGCTTTAATTTGTACAATGAAGGGGTTTTGTCATTATTAACCCCCTATAACCTGTCTCTGGAAAGCAAAATGAAAATCTGACATATGTTCTTTGCCAAACCAGACGTGACAACATTTATATAGATGCAGACTGGGAAAGTGGAATGTATTCAAGTTTATGAGAGATAAGCAGGGCCGTTTTAAGACCTTTGTAGGCCCTAGGCACTTTTATTTCTAGAGGCCTGAACAATATTATTACTCATTTTTATGCTAATTTCATCGTTTGCTTGTTTCTTTCGATACTAGCGATATTTGGCATTGATACTTTTGTTTCGATATTTAAAGGTATCGATACTTCGACGTCATTTTAAATAAAAATGTGCTTTTTTCTCTTATTTTGTGATTTTTTTTTTGTTTAGGTATTTTTTCAAGTGAAATATTGTAGGCCCTAAAAGGTTCGTAGGCCCTTGGCACTGTGCTTAGTCGGCCTAATGTATAAAGCGGCACTGGAGATGAGTATTACTAGCTTACTCTTATTGCCCCAAATTGTTCACAGAGTGCATAGATTTTCAGACTGTGTATATAAAATCTATGCCAATCTGATTCTGTGTGCTAAACTACGGTTACATTCTTCGATGCAGATATTACCTCATTGGTCGCAAACAAATCATTGATGTGATAAAAAAAACAAAGTGGCGTTTTATTGCATACCTGGCATATTAGGGTAAAGACTCCTCCAAGCATCACAATGATTTCTCCAATCTGGCGTAAAATGCCTTTTGTTGTATTTTCCACAGGAAATGGTGGCTAAAGAGAAAAAAAATTGAATTGTCATCAAATGAAAAGCTGTCTATGAATCTTTGGGGCCATCAATCAGCTCAGAGATTTATGGAAATAACACACTTGTTAAGTCTCATGCTTGTAATGGGAGTTTCACTCATCAGACACCAGTCTAACAAACTGCAGCACCAATGTTCTAGTAGGCGTCTAGATTTTACTAATTAAAATGAGATTTATTTGGTTACCATTTACATTGCCTGAGGGGCTAGTCATACATTGCTAGGCTTCAAGGTTCAAGGCAAAAGTGACGTCTAGTTTGCAGTCAGTGAACATAGATTATAAACCCGCTAACTATTAAAACGTTTGCGGCGTTGGTTCCCTGCAGGATTTAGGTTTGTGTCTTGTTGTTACAGCAATAAAGAGCAGCTGGAGAGGTCTATAGTGAATTGCACAGACCTTTCCTGCGCTGAAGGTATCAAAAGCTTGTGAAAGGCTCAAACGGACATCATGCACAGATTGTTCCAAAAGCAGCTGTTTAGGCCAGTGTTTTTCAAACAGGGTTCCTAGGAACCCTTGGGTTCCCCGGGCATCCCCATTGGGTTCCCTGCAGTTTTCTGGTCATTTGAAAACTGTATCCCATACAGAAGAACTTATAATGCAGCTGATCACAGAGTTGCTATTAGAGAGGGTTGGGGGTTCCTCAGAATTTCACTTAGAGTTCCTTAACCAAAAAAAGGTTGGAAACCACTGGTCTAGGCAAAGGTGATTGGAAAGGTAAACAATCTTTGACAGGGACAATTTTTCTCTGTTCTTTTTAATGAAACCTACCACATTTCTGGAAACCTTAATCAGGACAGGTTATCATGAACAACTAATATATTGGAGAAATGGGATGCTTTAAAAATGTAATCTGTGATTCTTTATTTAAAAGAAAACAATGTTTTTGTGCTTATAAAAAGCTTTTTATGTAATTGTAGTAGATGCACGCAGAAGTAACGACAGGAGACTTGCGGGTTGGAAAAGTAAACATAGGCTTTTATTCAGCCAAAGTTCAGCAATTCAAAAACAGCTCCAGCAAGCAAATGTCTATATACTGGTACATCAGGGGTGCGCAAACTGGGGGTGGGGGGAGAGGTGGTGCTTACAGAGACCCCGCGATCTTCATCAAAGCATTTAAATTAAATGCCGGGGAGCATGCGTGAGGCCTCTGTAACTTACTTACCTGTTTTTTGTGCACCCCTGCTGTACATCATACAGCATAGTAACAACCATCAGCCCGAGTGTCCCTCTGCAGTCCAGGAACAGTAACAATCTGGGCTGCCCGCTGCCTGCCTTTTAAACCTTACAAACCCAGCTGGGCTCATTAATCCTCCTGCTTCCTCTAGGCAGGGACTCATTATTTACTGGCTGACACCCACCAGTCCTAGCTGTTTTTAACAGGCTTGCCCCTGTTATATAAAATTTACAGTAATTTTTTACTAATGTGTGCATCTCTACAGACATTGGTAAACCAGCACTTAGCACTGTCTGGTAAAACAGGACATTCTGTAGCTTTCTTTTAAATTCATTCTTCCTCTCTTTTTCTGTGTTTCACACCCTCGCCCTCCTCCCATTTCTCCCTCTTTGGCCATCCTTACCTGCCCACTAAGTGGCCGGTGATAAGCAGTGAGTGTGAATATACACATGTAAGCAACGTATAACAGGAACTTGAGATAAAATACTTTGCTGGCATATGTGTCCCATTTTTCCTGCAGCATCTGATTGATCGGCTCCACTAATACCATTTTATGTCGATTCTGCAGACACAAAAAGAAATGTTAGGAGACCATGCTTTCAATACACAGTATTACTCATGTACAAGGTGCTATTGAAAGTACAGACAGAGCTTATTGAAATGCTGTGTGTGCAGGGATAATGTAAAACAATGATATAGCGATGTGCGTTGTTTGCAAACCATTGTGTGAACAAAGATCAGCACTGCTTAGTGTACTTAGTTCAAGCAGTCATAATAATATAAGGAATAATATGTGGGCAAGCTTGTCTTTCCATGAGGATGATGAAATACAAACACACAGATACCCAGTAAGCTCATTTAAGCCCCAAAAGTTACCACAAAATATATGTATATAAATGTCAAAAATGAGTGCTACTGGGCATGGCAATATATACTACAAACAAACACACACAGAGCCCAGTGCTACATCCAATGGCAAAAATACAGTGAAATACCTATATACTGTATCTCTTGAATAAAAGGGTCATTTAGTTTAACACTTTGGCCAAAGCATTGTAAGCCTGTGAGTCCCTCCAAGGCATGACCATAATTCACATGTCCTAACACTGATTAAAATTCTTAATAACCTGTACAATACTAGGAAGAATGATCATAATTGATCTGTCATAATCAGCTGCATGGTTCTAAATCTGATTGAAATTCTTATTTACCTGGACAATACCAGGAAGAATACTCTGTATTAGATCTGTTGCAATACAGTGTGAACATGCAAAACTGTCCGCTCGTTAAGAATGTATGAGACAGCACTTATGGAACATTCAGAATGAGATTTAGAATGCTGAAATAAGAGTGACAGAGCTAGCCTCTCAGCACACAAGACAGCAAACCTGATGTAGAACATGCAGGTGGAGAAAATCACACCTTTATGTCACGGACGAGTCAAGAGTCGCATAAACTAAAAGTAATAACATAGATTTAACATGCTGTAGGAATATGTCATTTGTAATGTGTTTAGTGGGTTATCAGTGATGATTTTAAACTTTGACTATGGTGTTGAGAAGATTGCCCATTCGTAATATTAGCTAAGTGTACTGTAATCATATCATATTCTGTTGGTATTTTGTACTCACGTTGGCATTACTTTTGAAAACAATAATTTCCAAAACAGAATCCTTACTGGACGTATCCACAGATGAAATATCATAAAGAGACGCATGCACTGGGCCATACGTCCACTCTGTAAACTTCCGAGACAGGTGCTTGTACCCCGGCTCAGTGATTTCCCTCTGAAGGATGTGTTTAAACAACTGAAAGAAATTAGCATGTTGTATGCATCACAAGTGAACATTATAGCAATTTGACACTAGAAAAGTTCAAATACCACTCTATAGTATCCAGAATTAGTATATTTGAGCTCTTTCATCAATATTGAAATGATATGTACATGATAAGCACTATTCTTCCTATTACTTAGTAGTATTTGGAGCTTCTAGCACTGCAAAAGTAGCAGGTAACTTCATTTTACACTTAAGGACAATGGTTCTGTTATACTTTGAATAAGTGATAACTAACTAAATTAAAGGAGAAAACCATGAATTATATTTACAGTACATGATTAAAGTTTAGCTCCCATGGTACTATTGTATGACAAAAATGTTGCATTTTGTATTGTATCATTTAAATAAAGCTCCCTTTTTTTTATTTGGAGTATTGCTACTTTTATTACTTATTTAATTAACTGATCAGGGATACTGAACCCTCTCCCTGCTACAAGTCATCTTTATTCAGACTACTGGTAAGTGTGCTATTAATCTGATCAATTCTGTTTCACATACAGTACTTTAAAAAGGAAAAGTTGTTCGTAGCTGAATTTCACAGGAGACTTTCCTCATGTCATTGACTCAGAATATCATGTGGCAGATTTTCACTGCCTTGACCTCAGTCATTAAGTCTTTACACCCAGGAGGTATACTGTGTGTGTGTGTGTATACATACACACACACAGTGTATATATATATATTATCGACAAACCTATACATTTGCTCGCCCCGGGCGAGTGGATTTAACCCCCGGGCGAGTAAATATTGGCCCAAGCAGCACACGTTTGGTACTAGGTGGCGAGTAGATTTTTTTGTGTGGCGAGTAGATTTTTTGGTGATTTGTCAACCACTGTATATATATATTTATATATATATATATAAAGCAGAAAACGTGTTAGTCCAGTTGCGATAGTGCAGAATAAATGAGTTCTTCAACCCTTAGCCAATGCATGCTGCTTTTGACGCAGCTTTTAAGCAAGGCTAAGGGTTGTTCATGTAATGTGAGCTTGAGATAAAAGGTGGCACTGTGTGCTCATTTGCATGTCATTTCCCAGAATCCCTTGCTGCAGTGGAAGTCCTGTGTGCTGGGCGATAATGGTGAAAGACAGGGTTGCAGACCTGTCTAAGACATGCAAATGAATATACAGTAATATTTACAGTTGCTTTATGCTTTACTGTGGAGGGTTTTTGTCACTTTTTTTACCCACCATAACCTTAATAAGTGTGGCGATTACCAACTCTTAATCGCATTTGAGCAAATGCCAGCAAGCCAACCTCACACTGATGATACCCATCAAGGTTGAAACATGTCTGTGAGTGGGTTTACTGGCTTTGCATCTCCCAAGCCCTTGCTTAAAAGCTGTGTCTAAAGCAGCATACATTGGCTAAGAGTTGTCCACGTAATGTGAGCTTGAGATAAAAGGTGGCACTGTGTGCTCATTTGCATGTCATTTCCCAGAATCCCTTGCTGCAGTGGAAGTGCTGTGTGCTGGGTGATAATGGTGAAAGACAGGGTTGCAGACCTGTCTAAGACATGCAAATGAATATACAGTAATATTTACAGATATATATATATATATATATATATATATATATATATATATATATATATATATATATATATATATATATATATATATATATATATATATATATATATATATATATACATACCACTACTGTTAAGGTGATGGTGGGTAAAAAAAAGTGAGAAAAACCCTCCACAGTAAAGCATAAAGCAACTGTAAATATTACTGTACATGCAAATGAACATACAGTAATATTTACAGTTTATATATATATATATATATATATATATATATATATATATATATATATATATATATATAAACCCTGTCTTCCCATAAGAGAAGGCACAAAAGCAGCAACACTCAGATATAGCCAAATGACATGTATTAGCAGTGACAAAACAGCACACTATGGGTTTATAGTGTGCTGTTTTGTCACTGCTAATACATGTCTTTTTGCTATATCTGAGTGTTGCTGCTTTTGTGCCTTCTCTTATGGGAAGACAGGGTTTATATATTGATTTCTATGGAGCATGCACCTTGACTTTACATTTGTTGCTTGGAGTGCTGGCTGCTGCTTTTTGATATATATATATATATATGTGGAGAGCACATGCTCCATAGTGTAAAACAATATACAATAAGTTGAATCAGGCCAAGGCTATAAAGCAGGCCTGCACAACATACGGCCCGCCTGGCCTCTCTGTGCGGCCCGCGATGACTCCGGCCGGGCGCCAGTTAATTAATTAAATAAATTTAAAAAAAAAAAAAAAAAAGTTTAAAAAAATGTTTTAAAAAAATGGCGGTGATTCAACTTCTCTGGCGGCATCTCCCGGCATCCTCTCCTGCAGGACCCTGTCATCATGGGTCTGCAACGTCAAATGGTTTGGCATTGCCATGATAACGTGTGGTGTGATGCCATTGTCATGGCAACGGGATGCCCTGTGGTGCCGTGTTGCCATGACAACGTGACGCCGTATGGCATCGCGATGTCACGTGACGTCACATTGTCATTACAACTCGACGTCTTTTGACGTCACGAAGTCATGGTGATGGGGCCCTGCTGTAGATGATGCTGGGAGATGCCACCGGAGAATGTAAGAGAGTTACAGAGGCACCTCGCTCTCTCCCGCAATCAATTTAATTGTTGTGGGGGAGAGAACGGGGCCTGTATAACCGCAGGCCTCGGTGCAGAGTCACTGATGGCATCACCATCAAGCCGGCCATACGAGTTTAGCTGATATTTTACTATCTATTCTTGATCAAACTATTTTACCTTCTTCGGGATCTCTCCCTTTTAATTTTTTATTTAATGTTTAACAATTATTTTTCAATATTGCAAAATCCAAATGTTTTCCACTTTTTCCTTTTTGAGCTATTAGTTTGTTCCCTTTCATCATCTATACATCTAGAGCCATAGAATACATGCACATAACCTCCTATCCATCAACTTGGTATACAATAGTCTATTACACTGGTCTTTCACTAGATACGTCCATTTATATGTGATTCACTCAATGCACAGTTGTAGTTAAGTATTTTTTTTATCACAGTTGGCGTGGTTTTCAATTATTTATATATAAAAAAGGTATCACCTAATACTGAAGAACATATATATATGTATATATATATATATGTTCTTCAGTATTAGGTGATACCTTTTTTATTGGACTAACAATTTATGTCATAGGACAAGCTTTCGAGAGTTCTCCTCTCTTCCTCAGGTTGGTAATACTGATTTACAAAGGAATCTATGGCTAAAACAGTGTAGAACGAAAAACACTGTTTTAGCCATAGATTCCTTTGTAAACCAGTACTGACCTGAGGAAGAGAGAAGAACTCTCGAAAGCTTGTCCTATGACATAAATTGTTAGTCTAATAAAAAAGGTATCACATAATACTGAAGAACTCATTTATTCTGCACTATTGCAACTGTATTGTATTATACAGGCATACCCCGGTTTAAGGACACTCACTTTAAGTACACTCGCGAGTAAGTACATATCGCTCAATAGGAAAACGGAAGCTCACGCATGCGCCTGTCAGCACGTCCTGAACAGCAATACCGGCTCCCTACCTGTACTGAAGCTGTGTGCAAGCGGGGAGACTATAGAGCCTGTTACAAATGTGTTATTTACATCAGTTATGCACGTATATGAAGATTGCAGTACAGTACATGCATCGATAAGTGGGGAAAAGGTAGTGCTTCACTTTAAGTACATTTTCCCTTTACATACATGCTCCGGTCCCATTGCGTACGTTAATGCGGGGTATGCCTGTATGTCTTTATTTATATAGTGCCATAAATATACATAGCGCTTCACAGTAGTAATACATGTTGTAATCATATAAATAACAAATAATATAAATAACAGGTCATGGGAATAAGTGCTTCAGACATAAGAGTAACATTAAGGAATAGGAGTCCCTGCTCCGAGGAGCTTACAATCTAATTGGTAGGTAGGGGAACGTATAGAGACAGTAGGAGGGAATTCTAGTAAGTAACTGGACTAACACAGCTATTTTCTGCTTTATATATATATATATATATATATATATATATATATATATATATATATATAGATATAGATATATAGATAGGTGAAACAAAGCAGCAGGCACTCTGTAAACAATGAAATGCTGATGCTTATCCCATATGCGATATTGAAACAACAGGTATTACCAGATCTTCATCCGGAAAGAAGAGACAGCACACAGCCAAGTTGAGATAACAATATATTAAGGTAACAAAAACTAAGGCACTACATCCGACTTTCGGTCAGATACACGTGACCTTCCTCAGGGATGTGCCTCAGGCACATCCCTGAGGAAGGTCACGTGTAGCTGACCGAAACGTCGGATGTAGTGCCTTAGTCTTTGTTACCTTAATATATTGTTATTTCAATTTGGCTGTGTGCTGTCTCTTCTTTCCGGATGAAGATCTGGTAATACCTGTTGTTTTTATATATATATATTTATATATATACACAGTATATATTTATATTTATATATATATATGACATGCACACACAAACACGCATACACTCACACACATACTAACCTCAATTTTACCAGCCTTTGCAGCCAATTTCACAGGAGTCAGACCGTCCCTATTGGTAAGTTCTTCCAGTAAGACTGGTGGATTCATTTTCGCTGATTTTTTCAAGATATCATCATACATATCGGCGATAACTTTTGTGTTCTCCTCTGTGTTATCAGCCACCAAGACCAGAGCATGCAGGACAGTGTTCCCATGGCTGTCCCTGGCAGCGAGGTCAGCATTCCGGTGCGGGTTTTGTAGAAGATAATTAACAATGTTGGGCTGGTTAGTGCAGGCAGCCAAAGAGAGGGGGAGCTCTCCTGCAAAGAAGCATTTTATTTGTAGAAATAAAATTGAGAAACACTTATTCAACTTTTACGGTCACAAAAAAAAGATTTACTTCAATAAAATGTGATATTGTAATGTCTTGTGTTGTTTTAACACTAGCTTACATGAGGATAAAAAAGGCATAACATATCGACATAGTGCTGTTTAATGCAATAGCTGTGACAAGTCCACTCAAGTGTGATTTACCTAACTAATCTATATTTTGAAGGTAAAAAAAAAGAAAAAAAACGTCAGTGTACAGCAAGAATCAAAAATGAAAGGGCTAGAGTGCTATAATAAGGTTAAAAGTTCATTTATTCAGCACATGTAGCAAATTGGATAAACAGAGGCAGGTAGATCTCTGACACGTTCCGCGCATGCGTTGGCGCTTTGTTTTTTGTCTTCTCTGTGATTACTCCATATGTTGAGAATTTTCAGGCAACACCAGTTTTTCATCACGAAGAAAAGAAAGTTCTCTCCCAGAAGCTTTTCTTTAGACATTTTAGTTAGTCCAATAGAAATCGCATGACATCACTAGCGTTAATTCACTTTCTTCTCTAATGAGCCAAGAAATCAGTAATCATTTAGCTTTGAGTAATCGTTGGTATAACTACTTATGTCTTCGTTGCTTATTATATCTTCTTCTCATGCCATCTCTTATTATAATATTGCGAAAGAAGAGACCTATGGCCAATGTTTTTATCACTTGGTCCTGGTTACATTCTACCATGTACAGAGCTTCCTGAATCTAAACTAGCAAAATGTGGGTGGGTATGAATACTGTGATCGGCTATTGACTAAAAAATACATAATTATATGCAAGAAGCTACTGTATATAATGGACATTTTTTTAAAGTAAAAATTGTGACAACCTACCAAAATAAAATCCGACACCTTTTTTCTTCTTCTGGAAAAATGTTCCATCAGCTTTGGCATGGATGTCAGCTTTGTTTTTCAATAGAAGATCAACTAAATTCAAATGTCTTCTCTCTATAGCTATATGAAGAGCGGTCTGTCCTAGAGAAAAAGGTGGAAAAGACCTTTCAGAAAACACACTTATCTATTCAAAAGTGAACTCCATTTGTCAATGAAAAATACTTTTCGATGAAGTAGTAATATGTAAAATCTGAGGTATCTTCGGAGTATTTATAGACTTCTGTGACAGGTAATATATTCTGAGTCAGATTTGGGGTTTTTCATACTATCTGTAAGCAATATTACCATCATGTGCACTCTAGCTTTGATAAATAATTGATATTTACATTAATAAAAAGATTACAAACGCAGCCATTCCCTATATGATTCCCAAGACAACACTTAAGGAGACATATTGACAAACATCTCATAGATATTAGGCTGAAGATTTGTATTTAATGGGGATGGATGTTGGGTTCTGCAATATTAGTCTCATGGCCTAAAGCCAGGCATTGTCTCAGCAGGAGTCTTGCCAGATATTATTCTTAATTACTTCTAGAAACTCGCTCTGTTGGTTGAGTATCCGGGACCCATGTAATGGCGTGCACCCTTAGAGAGGCCACACTGAAACGTGAAGCCTCGACAAACTAAGCCATCACTTTTATATGAATCATATTATGATTTAGACCTAATCAAAGCAGCCAATTTAACTTTATAACAACCGTAATGCAAATTGTGAACTTATCAGAAACATATAGGAATCAGATTGATATGATGTTTACAGGCCTCTTTGCTCAGGTCATGCGGCATAATATGTTGTTAAGAAAATGTACAATATAATGCCAGTCAGGAGTCCTGGGTACTGGGAAGTATTTATTTTAGTAGTATAATAGATGGTACAGTGAAGGTTATCATGCAAACTCTGGCACATAGCCACATCTCCACCTGCACACCTGCACACAGCCACATCTCCACCTGCACACCTGCACACAGCCACATCTCCACCTGCACACCTGCACACAGCCACATCTCCACCTGCACACCTGCACACAGCCACATCTTCACCTGCACACCTGCACACAGCCAAATCTCCACCTGCACACCTGCACACAGCCACATCTCCACCTGCACACCTGCACACAGCCACATCTCCACCTGCACACCTGCACACAGCCACATCTCCACCTGCACACCTGCACACAGCCACATCTCCACCTGCACACCTGCACACAGCCACATCTCCACCTGCACACCTGCACACAGCCACATCTCCACCTGCACACCTGCACACAGCCAAATCTCCACCTGCACACCTGCACACAGCCACATCTCCACCTGCACACCTGCACACAGCCACATCTCCACCTGCACACCTGCACACAGCCACATCTTCACCTGCACACCTGCACACAGCCACATCTCCACCTGCACACCTGCACACAGCCACATCTCCACCTGCACACCTGCACACAGCCACATCTCCACCTGCACACCTGCACACAGCCACATCTCCACCTGCACACCTGCACACAGCCACATCTCCACCTGCACACCTGCACACAGCCACATCTCCACCTGCACACCTGCACACAGCCACATCTCCACCTGCACACCTGCACACAGCCACATCTCCACCTGCACACCTGCACACAGCCACATCTCCACCTGCACACCTGCACACAGCCACATCTCCACCTGCACACCTGCACACAGCCACATCTCCACCTGCACACCTGCACACAGCCACATCTTCACCTGCACACCTGCACACAGCCACATCTCCACCTGCACACCTGCACACAGCCACATCTCCACCTGCACACTGCACACCTGATTTTCTCATTGCCCTTCTTTCCTTCCACCTGGACCCTGAGAGAAGTTAACCCCTTGGCTGCCAGGGGGCACTGCAATGCATTGGAGTAGGGGGAACAGAGTAATGGTGTGGGAAGGGAAAACTGATGATGGTACTAAAACCACCTCAGTGACCAGTGCAGGTGTCAGAATGCATTGTGATTCATCATACTGCAAATGTACCGAACAGCAAGATCATAACAGAAAAAAATCAGCCACCAAGACCAGAGCATGCAGGACAATGTTCCCATGGCTGTCCCTGGCAGCGAGGTCAGCATTCCGGTGCGGGTTTACAAACCCCCTCGGCACAACTACGCGAGGTAAACTTAATGTTCAGCACACAGCATTCAAGGATTATTCTCCTTTGCTGGTATAGTATATGGATTATTTAAGGTCTTCACTGTAGAAAGGGGTATCTCATATTGCAGGTCTGCACAGCTCCAGTACTCGAGGGCCGCAAACAGGCCAGGTTTTCAGGATATCCCTCAGTATGACTGAGACACTAATTGAGCCAGCTGTGCTGAAGTAAGGATATCCTGAAAATCTGGCCTGTTTGCAGCCCTCGAGGACCGGAGTTGTGCAGGCCTGACATATTGCATTGAATCCTAGGATCTGCCAGTTTCATATATTTTAACGCCAAGCCCTAATACTCTAATATTAACTTCTATAAAAAAAGGCGTATTACCAGAAAGTAGAAAGCAGAGACTGCAAGGCCACCTGTTTGTTGCTTTATTGGGTATAGGTTGGCATATAGTAAAATAGCATCTGACCCATAGTATGCCATAATGTATCAGTTCCAGTTAGGTTACATGTGTTGGGTTTATAATGAAACAGGTTGGCATACAGATACCAGCATCTGACCACTCTCTTCTACTGTCCAAGTTGGGTTAATCCGTTAGGTTACCTGTGTTGGGTAAACTATATTAGCATACAGATACCAGCATCTGACCTCTCTACAACTATACCTACTATACTGTACCAGTGAATCCCTTTCAGCTGGAGAGCACGGTTAGTTTACTTGTGTTGGGTATACAAGGTTGCCATATAGATACTAGCATTTGACAACTGTAACTACTATGTCAGTGAAACATTTCCACTTGGATAACACTGTTAGGCTACCAGTGTTGGGTATACTAGATTGGTATATATATAGAAACGTGCTTTTGGAATTGGCTTTCCTACTTATTTTGAGTTTTTGACATAATTTGGTAGAAATTACCAAACCAAAACGAGTTTTCACAAAACCAATTCCAAAAGCACGTTTCTAACACATCCGTGCTTATACACTTACCTTTGTAATAGTCATTTTTGTATGCTGCATTTACCAACTCATGCAGATTATTCGTTTTTTGGGCGGCTTCCAGCAGTACGGGGATAGTTTCATTTGTTCCGTTATTTAAATTCCACATGGCCTTTAGTAAACAAGTCTTCCCTGTTTCTGGATCTGGGAATTGAAAGACAAAACTTAAACATGCACATGTAGCTACTTCATTCTTGCATGAAGTCTTGCATGCATATAGTTCATTAAACCATCATCTGTGGCAGCCAATTATACTAATTACTATTACATAGTTACATAGTAGATGAGGATGAAAAAAGACATACTGTATGTCCATCGAGTTCAACCTATGATAAATATACTCGACAGATACTTATCCTATATTTCTATTTACAGTACATTGGTCCAGAGAAAAGCAAAGAAAAATCACAGTGAAGCATCCAATGATGTTTCATAAGGGGAAAAAATAAATTCCTTCCTGACTCCAATAATGGCAATCAGATTTCTCCCTGGATCAACATCTTTCCCATATTTACTTAATTTGTGTATATCACTGTATACTTTTACTTTCTAAAGAGATGTCCAGCCTTTTTTTTAACGTATCTATTGTATCTGCCATCACAGTCTCCATGGGTAATGGGTTCCATATTTTAACTTCCCTTCCTGTGAAAAACCCTTTTCTTCATTGCTAATGAAATCTCTTTTCCTCCACCCTTATGGGGATGACCCTGTGTCATGTGTTCTGCCCTTGGGATGAATGCTTTGTTTTTGTGACTGTTTTCACATTTATTTTGCTATTAAGTCAGTGACTTGTTGACTGTATTTTTATGTGTGCACTAGCATTGGCTGACAGAAGTATCCAGTTTGTTTCCCACTCATCACAATAATAAATACCGAGAGGCAAATGCTGTATTTCTGTGCCTGTGTCCTAATTATAGTGGAAAGAAAGAGAACGGTGTGTGAATGCCAGGCTACAATGTACTGAATGACATTGCAGAGTTTGTCAATTTTATGAATGTTGACATTTTTGCAAAATGTGCCAAATATCTGAATGTGTGCATATTTATTTGCACATACTGCATGTCTTACCTGCAATTATATTACCAGTGCTCCTGTGCAGCTGCTTTCCAGTTCAGAAAAATGTATAATATTCCTCAAATGAACATTTGGGTCATGTTTACTACGCAGTGCTAAGCCGTAAGGCACCTCACACCTCATTGCATTGGCTATAGAGTGCCTTATGTGTTAGCACCCATTAGTAAATACGAGCCCTAGTCCCCAATGTAGGAATGACTGTGGAGCTGAAGAGGTCTTGTCAACTGATAACTGTCTAGGAGTGAATTAGTGTCCACAACAAAGCAGACTGGAGTCCAAGTAATTTCTGCAATCAGCTATATCCTGTGCTGCTCATGGAACAAAACAGACAGTTAGAGCAAAACACTTATTAATAGGAATAGAGTTGCTGAGTTAGCAATAAGAGAGCTACCAAGAGCATTTTGTATTGGTACATTTTTAGAGTAATCCAGTGTGAGATCAGTCACCAAAACCAACCGGGCAAGAGAACCTACAACCTAGAGAGCCCCTGCACCACAGAGCAAAGGCGGCTGCAATGTGGATACCGTACATGTCGTCATATTGTAACGTGTGTATCCTAAGCACTTATACTAAAAGAAAGGGGACTTTTGGCGACACAAAATTACTGATTTTGATGAGGGCATAAATAAGAGGATAAGTCTATTACCGTAGTACTTACACGCTAAGGTTAAAATCAATACCTACCCAGAAGGTATTGTAGTCTAATTAAAAGGTAAGTTGAGAACATTTAAGCAGAGATGGACCTTGGTAAGAAGCCAGCATCTTCAGCACAATTTTACTACTCTCCTCAAAACTGTTGCTGTTTCGTGAGCCTCAAAGACAAAAAATTCAATTAATCTGCTCTGATGCTACAGGCATCTCGTACCACTACATTTAGGACACAGAGCACTGTTCTATATGCACTCATTACTAGATTAAAATGACAAGCTCTTGGATCTAAACAGTAAATAAAATGTGAAAACTTTACGCTGACTTAGAAAAATTAAACTGGACTGACAGCTGAAGCAGCAAGTCTACTAAAATATTGTATTGTATTCAATTGTACGCAGCACTTTACAGTGATATTATAGAAAACATAATACAATGACAAAGTACAATAAGGCATACGTGAATAATACATAAGTATGCATTGGCACTCTCTGGCCCTCATGAACTGTCATAGCGGCGATCCGGAGCTAGCTCACAGAAAGCTTCATTGAAGTTAATGGGGGAGGATCGCTGCTATCACAAGTTCTAGAACAATGGCCTCTGTCACCAAATACAAAGAGGCTGTGACAAGGGCAGTGACAAGGGCAGTCTAATTATAAAATCTTTGCTGTTAACATAAAACTCAGACTAATTAAGTGGAACAGAAACTAGCTTCCCCTGACACATTTAAGGGAAGAAAGTCAGTTTCTCAGTCGTGTTAATTTGTGAGTAATTTGACAGCATTTTCAAAATATCACTATTTCCGCAGAAACATTTTTTATTTTTTAACAAAGTCGTGGATAAAGCTTGAAAATGCTCTAAAAGTTTGCTAGTGCTTAAAAAGGAAAAAATGTGAAATAAACTTGTTTTGCCATACAAATTTGTAGCAAGGTGCCTAAAAAATCTGAGGTGCTCATCAGACTGGTGCTAGCAATGTTCAGAAACCATAATCCACTGCACCTCCTCCTGCACTCTGCCATCCTTAATATGGGACCCCACACACAGTAATATATGTACTATGGTGGTAGAAAGGCCAAAGCTAAACTGTGTGTGGTACATGGGGCGATGATCAGTTGATGCAGCATCATGTGACATACACTGTATGTCACATGCTCAGACAAAGTGCTCAGCCAGGAAGCATAACACGCCCACAGTTGATAACAGCTCTTAAAGTACTTCCTTAAAGTGTGGCAAATCAATGAAAAGACAAAATTGAATTACATAATCAACTAACCAATTGAATAAACCCAACCAATTTCAGGATTGAAAAATGCTCCTGTTTCATTCAATGATAAATAGTGCATGTTATTCTTGTGGTATTCAAACGAAATGAAATGATTTGTTTTATTACTTAACAAAATATTATAATTTGATGTGGAGAAATGATTCTTTGCGTACAAATCTTGTTTTCTGATTCACTTGCTTATTTGCTGCTTCTGCTGCTGCTGACTATGGGCCATATTTACTAAGTGGGTGTGTGCTGTACCACAACACACTTTTCTGTGCCAGAAGGCTCATTATACAGTATCACACATTCACATAAATGGGCCATACGATGTCCTCTACTGCTGCAAAGTGTTTCATGGAATAGCGCCATGTAGTAAAAAAGAACCCATATTCTAAGTTCCCTTTCGAGTCTTAACTATTGCCTCACGCAAAAGTATATGATCTCCATTTACTCTTCTTCCAACACTCTCTTATTTCCAATTACTGTACCAGCCTCTTTGTAACTTCCGACCAATTCTCCTTATAGAATTGTGGAGCTGAGCAAAGCTAAATCCGGCACTAAGGATGTAACATTATAACATTGTTGAGCAATGAAAAATTAAGGTATAATTCAGCCAAGCAATTACCGTATTTTAATCTCAATTTCATTCTTGATCACATCCATCAATAGATCTTTTCATTCAATATTATAAACCGATAATGTTATAATTTGCCAGTTTAATTTAATATGTGGTGTTTACAGGATCATTTAGAAAACTGAACATGTCTGAGTCATCCTTTTTTGTAAGGGTTCCAATCAGATTGGTGTTTTTTTGTTTTTACTAAAACCCCTACTTTTATTAGAATTTCCTTTTTTAATGTTCTGTTGCTGAAAATGCAACCGATATCCCTCAGAACACTATCCTATCCCCTAAGTTACCCCTGAGACACTATAGAGGGGTGAAATGCATATTTTTAATATAAAAAAGTTTCCGCTCATGGTATTATTTGAATAGTTGGTCTGATATTTCATCATGGAATAAAAAGCACAAGTAGCAATGGGGGTGATTCACTAAGGTCTGTTGCTGGTTAGCGCACCTGATCTGGCATTGACTGCCAGTCAAGTCAATGGTGTTACCCCCCTCTCCCCCCAAAGACCTAAGTGAATTACCCCAAGGATCCCAATCTTTCCTCAGTAAGCTATTAAAAAGTCAATAAAATCTCCTTTGCTTAATTGCCACCACCTCCACCTCACTATCTTCTCAATTGTAAAAAAAAATACCCGCCACCTATGAACTGTTAGAAAAAAACATTACTCCACTGTGTTAAAACATTTCTGTAAATTATTATTGGTCTGGTAAAATAAACTCCTGGTTGCGATTTTTACATAAGCCCACATGAGTCTTCTGTACATAAATTCTAGTGATTTCCACAGTTAACATTCTCATATATAGCCAGCGTATACTAATCACTAATCATCAATAGTTTCATTTCCTATTCTTAATTGGAATAAGTTGAATTCCCCTGTCAAGTTTAATAAAAAAAATATGCCATACTAACCAAAATCTGAATGCTCCTTTTAAGGAGATTTAGTAAGAAAATACAAGAGACGTCTTCCATTTTTATTGACCTACTGTACTCTGTGTGGGTTGAAAGAATTTTTTTTCAGGGAGAAACTATATATTTATTCATGAATCAGGAGGGAGTTGCTGATATTGGCCAGGATGATATGGTGAGAAAAAGAAAAACTTTTAGATACAGGTGACTTGATCAAAAATGAAAAGGTTGACCACGCACTTCACCCATTCTCCCAAGCTCCTCGCTCACCTGTAGCTAACAGGGAATGTAAAACATTCCGACTACAAAGAGTCCTGACGTCGCTAGACCCCATACTTCATTTTATTCCCTTGTGCTTCTATCCACGATATACCTAAAGTAAGACACCTCATTACCATGCCATTAGAATAACTTTTTGTGTATATATGTTACAGCCTTATGGAACGTTAGCTCCATCTATTTTATTTGTTCCATTGTTGTTATTATACCTGAAGCTAGTAGTAAGGTCAAATTTGTATCATGTTTCTTTGATTATAGGATATCTAGCAGACTATTTTGATTTAGGGAAGAGGCGCTTGGATTAACAAGGCTATTAACTGAACAACTGGGAAAGTTTTTTTTTTTTTTTGGTTAAATTGCACGTGTGCCAATTTTAGCATGCATTTTAGAAGCTACTGTATGTGGTTAGTAAGATCTCAATTTTTTTACAAAGGCTCTGAAATGTTACACTTTGGCATGCCCTTTAAATCAAGAAGCCAGAAACAAAAAAACGACATCAGTAGAGAATATGAGTAATGCATATGAAGCATTGCAGATGGCTATTTTGTCAATAAAGTGACACTAAGAGAGCAGTTTCATGTTTATTGCTAATGTTTATGAATGAGAATGCATCACACTAATTTAGAGGCTGCTCAAGAGGGTTGGGTGGAACTGTCAAAATCCGTTTTACGAAATTTTCCGGGATTTCCATTCAAAACTGTCCCGCAATGTGAAATCCGTGGACAGATTGTTCCCGTTTCAATCTATATGGATTAATCCAAACCGCCATTGAATACAATTCAGGTGGATTGTTAAAAATTCTATCCGCGGATTCCACTATCCGTTGCTGAATTATTAAAAATCTCCACACTGATTCACAATCCGTTTTCGGATTGTTAAAAATCCAAACAGAGATTAATAATCCACCATGTGGATTGTCAGTAATAGAAAAAAGAAACCCCGAAAAAAAGCGGGTCGCCCTTTTTGAGACTGTTCCGCGGAACGGAACCGGTCAATCCGAGGCAGATCCAAATCTGCCCAAAATAATTTGCTGACATAAATTAAAGGTTTAGAAGGTAGTTATCTAAATTAGAGAAGTGACTATGTGCAATATTGTAATACTCCTATATAGTAGTAATAGTAAAACTGCACTTCCAATCAATGCTGTTATTCTCTAATATATAATTCCAACTGGTCCAAAAAGGGAGGGGAAAGTGAGACAGAGAGAGGGGGGGAAATGTTGAGAGAGACAAAGAGGGAATCAATAGAGAGGGGCAGAGTGAGTGTGTGAGGGTGGGGAGGAGACGACTCACAGGGCTGCTGACAGGGGTGAGCAGACCCCCTGTTCCCAGTGAGTAGTCAGGACATGGACCCCTCTCCACTACCCCTGCCACTTTGAATAACTTGTAAGCACCTCAACAATCCGGGGCCCAGGTGCAGACTCTAGTCCTGGACTCCAGGAAAGCTGTTTGGGCCTCTGCAAAGCTGCACCTTTACCTGTAAATTCAGTGTTAGTGAGAAGCTTCATTGTTCTGTGTAGATAGTCCTGAAGACCGGCCAATTCCTGTGCATCACCATTAGCCACTGCAGTGAATATTCTGTCTCTTGTATAGACATCTGGAGAATCCTTGTCAGAGGATCTATCAATACATAAATACAGATATTAGACTTGTGTTAGTCTTCTAAGTACTTTTTAAACATTCATTTTGTACAAAGGAAAAATGCGGTTCAGGTGAATTTTTGATTATATATATATATATATATACATATATATATATATATATATATATATATATATATATATATATATATATATATATATATATATATATTAATATATATATATATAATGCACAAGTTCTGCTAATAAAATGCTTTCACTAGAAGACATTCAGCTACAGTAGGTGATTTTGTAATATTTGGCAGAAAGCTGAAAAAATGTAGTTTGTTATCCATAACACAAACTCCGATTTAAAAACAAACAAAACTGATAGACCAGATGGACCAGACAGACCAGAGCATATGCCTATACCAGAAAACTGCCAGAAACCATAAATGCATGTAATTTAAAATAAATGTAAAATGTATTTTACTTACTAATTTATTCATGCATTTACATTCCTTGCTAAAAATGTTGTGTACAAACATTCAAAGCAAATTGGAACAGGCTCACACGATGCAGATGTATTTAGCTAGACTTCAATTACAGGGTAATAATTAGTGTAAAAGGGCACAAAAAAAATAAAGGGTAGTTCAATATGTCTCCCAGGGGCCTTTCTTGCAGCATTCTAGTACGTCAATATTTACATCCTGAAAGCTGTTGTGTGACCACATCCCCAAGAGCAAACTCTAAGCATTTCTCAAAGTTGAGACAAAAAGCCTATATGAACACAATAACTTGCATGAAGCTGAACATTTTGAGTGCTCAGTCAACATAACACGTAGAGACTATTTCTTAAAGGAGAAATTCATCCACTTTTTATATCTATAATTTTTTAACATAGGTTTGAATCAGAGTGTCTCCGGAGCTGAACCCTTATTAATTTCAGCTCTGGGGACATCCTGCTTCCCAAGATATAGACCTCCATAGGCGGTGCCGGCATCTTGGCAAAGTTTAAAGCTCCCGCTTCACACAGGCCAATAGGAATACGAACCTGATGACATCACGGCTTTCTATTGGCCCACAAGGTGCAGGAGCGATGAAACTCCGCCATTACTTGAACCCTGCTAGCTAAGCGGAGCGGCTACTGCTGGCACTCCCTACGGGAGGTCTGTATCTCCGGAAACAGGAGGTCCGCGGAGCTGAAATTAATGGCGTTCAGCTCCTGAGACCTTCTGCTTCAATCGTATGTTAAAAATAGAAAAAAATTGCTAAAAAAAATTGCTTGCTTGATTGCCTCTTTAAAGGAAGCACGTAATATATTCCTTAATTTAAGTGATTTAAGTGAAACTGCAGTTTCGTACTCTATTCGAATTCAGAATGAATGATATGTAATACATTGGGATTTTTGTGGAACGGACTCTGGGGCTTATGTACTAAGATCATATTTGAATTGTTATTGTGTGTCAACATTTTAGTGCTATAAAGTAGTTGAAACTTTCATAAAATATGTGTTCTATGTATGAAGGCCGTTATGTGACATTATACATATTACGCATAGTTTGAAATTAATTTTGATGCATTGGGTCATGTTGAATACCCGATGGGTACAATTTTAATTTAAGCAGATTTATGTGCATTTTTTATTTTAAACTCTAAATATAATGTAATATAAATGATAACATCAATACTGTGAAAATAGTACATTTTGTTAACCTATATTATGACATACCCGTGCTGTGTCAAATAATTCTTTGGTTTATATATCGCAACTTAATCCTGTGCTAATGGTATAAAAAGAATGTATAAGGCTTATGCCACATTCAATTGGATGCCGTGGGAGGCCCACCTGACCAGACAGAGCTCTTTATTGTCCACCCTACATTTCTGTTGGTTCCATGAGGGAGAAGGAATTCAAAAAGATGTCACAACGAGAAAATAAACTGTCTTTTTCTAGGACTAATAATGTAATGGATGGTGTTGAGGTATATGAAATGATTCTATTTTACTCGATGTAACTATGTTTTGGGAATTGGGAACATTCCATTTCCTGACTAGAACATGACACAATTTGTTTAAACCATTGGCATACTGCCCAACTCTCCCAAATAATGAGCAAGACAGATTTGTAGCTGAAAAATGCATCTTGTTTTATTACTTTCTTCGTGAAAGTATTTCCCTCATCCAAATGCAAATCAATGGGAGTTTTAGACGCATGATCATCTGAAGTCTCCTTGAAAATATATTTTTCACATGTTGGCCAGGATGGCCATGGCTAAAAGACATAATCCAGAGACGAAGGATTATTGAGGCAGTTCGGAAGTGCCTCAATACCCCTTCATTTCTGGATTCACTGTAGTGGATAGCAGCTGGTCTTCACCGATGTTGAGAGCACTGGTATACTGTAAGTATCAGCAGTTCAATTTATTGTATGGTGTGCAACATAAACCTTTGTTATAAAATACATAATAACGTATTATTCAAGAAAAACAAAAGACTGGGTAATAGACGAAGATCCTCCAACATTCCAACATTTGTAACATGAACAGAATGACACTTTATAGGCTACCTCAGTGCACGTTTGACGAGCTTCCAAGCCAGTGTCCTCTCCAAAGGAGACATTATAATACATGCAATTTATTACAGGCAAAGATGATACAATGTGTGTATTTTTATATTTTTTACTTAGCTGAAGGTTTCGAGCTTCACCAGCTGGCAAAAATAGATCGAAAAGATACAGCTGAAATTAATAGGTACAAGATATAAAACTGGTACAGTACCAGCTAAGTAGGTACAGTTGGAGTGTATTTAGACGTTATGGGAGACAACATGATGAGTAGATAGGAACGGTGACAGTAGGAGAGGATAGGGAATAGATCTGGGGGAGGGGAGGGGGACTGGATTATAGGGGAGAAGACAAAAGCAGGGAACTGGTTGAGGGAGGATGAGAGACACGAAGAAGAATGAACCAAAGTAACAGATGTTATATAATTAGATTGCAAGCTCTTCAGAGCAGGGACTCCTTTTCCTAATGTTACTTTTATGTCTGAAGCACTTATTCCCATTATGTGTTATTTGTATTATTTGTTATAATGAATGAATGAATTAATTTATATTATTATGTCACGTGCATTACTGCTGTGAAAAGCTACAGTATGTCCATTAATGGCGCTACATAAAAAAAGATATACATACATACTGTACATGTTTACATAAGGAAAGCAGTTAATATAAAACATTAAGAAAAAACTGTACGCATAAAACAGTGAATGCATAACAACTGTAATAGGGCTGGGAAATATATTAAAATACCCACTGGATAAAAGTGACAACGTGACAACCATTACACTAAGAATAAGCATTTCATGAATAAACTTACTTGGTTCCAGTGCCACATATTCCCTGCAAAAAATCGAGGTTTATACCAATTTTACTGGGGAAGTTATCGCTTTCTCCCTGGAGTACTGAGTCCATGGGAGGCTTCTTCCCCCTTTCTCCATTTTTTGCATTCTCTCCCTTTTTTAATGCAGCAAGTGTGTCCTTGTCATGGACTTCCAGTCTGAATCCATCCTTTGGGTGCTCTGAATCTTCTGAATCCGAACTAGACATGTTTCCTGCCGAAAGTTCCTCAGTACATCAAGAAGGATCCAGGTGAAATAATCCACATCTGCTGATGGTTAGAGCATAGAGACAGTGTGTTTGTGTAAGAGAACAGGAGGGCAGAATAACACACAAATATTCTCTGTTTGCATACTACCTCAAAGGCAGCCGTAGAGGGAACAGCAACAATAGGGTGTATGCAGGTAAATATACTGTAAATGATCGTTATGATAAGCATAAAACAAGGCAATGTTTTCTGTTCTGTATGCGTGTTAAAGAATTGTTTATTGTCCAAAACCTCCCCATGAATATAAACATACTGCAATATGAAACATGGTTAACCATAACTATGAGTATATAAGACTCAAAAGCTTCATATACCGTATACAGAATAAAGAACTAAAATACAATATTGTCTGTAGCCACCCATTACAAATGCTGCCCCTCACTTTTTATGCCGACTGACCTACAGTGCTGAAGATAATATCATGCTGGGGATAATCCGAAATGGTGAAGATACTCCATGTATGTGTCTATAAAGAGCTCTATATGCCTAATTTGGATGACATTATATTGAGGTTGAAAGAAATAAGATATACAATAAACAATAAACTGCCTTATTCACTTTCTACAAGATAAAAAAAAGAGAGCACTATCCTATTCCCCAAGATAGGTTATCTTTCCATCTTACCCTGTTTGCAATTGTTTGTTATATGCCTGAACCCGACAGTCCCTGCTTTATATTATTGGTAGGCACCCAGTACAGGAGAAATTAACTTGCGAATTCAGTCAACTGGAAAACCAAAATAGTCGTTGTTACTCTCATTGTCTGCAAAGGGTCTGTCATTAAGAGCAGCTACTGTACAGATGTGGCACAAATTGTTCAAATATATATTTTAAAATTGTAAATAAGGCCTTTTTTTATTATGGAAATACCCTACATGGTAGGTGTAACAGGGACTTATCACTGTTTCAAAGAAACTGCCTCTAAATCCAGCAGTGTGCTGGTTAATTACACACAGGTAAGCAACCAGACTCCACCTGGCTGATTAGGACTTTTAGAAAAGCTTGATGTGAGAAACAGGAGAGAGATTCTTTACTCACATTTGGGCTGACATAAGGAAAAAGAGGACTGCAGAGATTTTCCTTCACCCACAATTGGGCTGACCTGAGGAAAAGATGATGTCTTGATGCACACAGAAGGACTGTATGCTGACAGCAAGACAAGGGGACACGACCTCTATACCTGGTCACAGACATTTCCATAGCACACAAGGTTGCTGACCCAGGAGAGCAGAGAGGACTTCCCCTACAGCTACAACAACAGAAACAGATGTGACTTTCTTGTTGGACAGTTGTGTGTGTGTGTGTGTGTGTGTGTGTGTGTGTGTGTGTGTGTGTGTGTGTGTGTGTGTGTGTGTGTGTGTGTGTGTGTGTGTGTGTGTGTGTGTGTGTGTGTGTGTGTGTGTGTGTGTGTGTTTGGGGTGGTAATCAGCTTAGCTACCCAGTTATCAGTTAGAGAGGACTGGAGTAAAGGTTTCCAACGCAGAGTAAGCCTTTATTTTGTTTATTTTGAATGTTTTGCCTTGTTAAAGGAACAGGCACAATTAAGCCGGGATTTAATTTCACCCTAATCGGTCTCCATTAAATATACCTCAGCACACATCTCTTACAGTAGGCCTTAGGGCAAGATGGCCGCCTTGTGCCTGCGCTCCCTCTCCCTCCCCATCGGCGCCAGGATCCAACTTCCACCTGACTGGGGGGGAAGCTGAAGGAGGGAGCACGGGGCCCCCCATCTCCAGCTCCCCCCTGCGGTAAGCGGAAGTTGGATCCCGGCGCTGACAGGAGAAAGGAGCGCTGGCCCCCGGACTGGCAGGACCACTTCTCACCGAGAGACGTAGGCATGTGTGTGTGGTTTTTTTTTGGTGAGAGGGGTCTTACTTTTCTGGTGCTGGCCGCCTCCTGTAGCGTCATGTTGCCATGGTAACCAACGACAAATGTCGCCATGACATCATATGACGACGCATTACCATGCCGATGTGACGTTACATGCCGCTGTGACGTCATGACGCTGACAGAGGAGGGCCGCTCGTCAAGTTAATTCTCCTTAACTTTTTTTACAGGGGGGACCCAACTGCCAGCGTACAGCATTGGGCCCCGTAAAGCCTAAGGCCGACCCTTATTGTTATATAGTAGATAAAAAAAGACATATGCCCATCAAGTTCAACCTATGCTAAATTTAGACGACAAATACTTATCCAATATTTATATTGATAGTATTTTGTAAATAGACAATAATTAAAAGCCACACCCTACATGCCTATTCCACAAGTTTTTAGAGATACAGACACATTGTAAATATGGAAAACAATAAACACACTTGCATATAGGGCTCGTGGCTGCACCTTTCTGGCATAGTCCTTCTCAAATTAACACTATACGGCTTCCCCCTCTGTCACTAATATAACTAACACGAAGCTGCCAGTGAGCCGGTCAGTACATATGAACCATGAGGTCCTGCTCTTTGGGAGAAAACTATCTGGTGGCCATCTAAAAAAATGCAATTGCCCTGTTCTTAATAAATCACTTTTCTTAAACAGTGGATATCCAAGAGTAGGACCTCTGCAGTATACCCTGGTGTTGATACTTAAGAAAAAGAAGACAGTAGTTAGACCTAACTTAGATCTTTTACCATGCAACTCTACCTTTTTAGTAGGTACAGGACCTATTTTTTTGTATTCTGTTCCTAGTGAAGGTCAGCAATGCCTATTGGTACATATTTCTGGCAGTGTGTCAAAGCAGAGGCAACATGGTCACATGCTGCTGCATTAAATACCACAAATGTGTGTTGGTGGGTGGCCTTACCTTTGACAGGGCCCAAAGCGGCATGCTGGCAGTGGGGCCCCTCCTCCTGAAGCGTCATGGTGTGAAGCTGGAACGTGACGTCATGTCGCCATGACAACGTGACGCTGCAGAAGGAAGGCCGCTCCGCATAAGGTTAGACCCGCCTGCTCGCGTCCAAACTTACCTCCCCCAGCTATACGCACCTCCCCCAGCTACAGACATACTCCCCACCCTCTCCTACCTCCACCGTCCCTACTTTGGGGTGAGCAGCGGTGCGGTCCTGCACTGGTTCGGGGACTCCCCAGCTCCCTCCCCCAGCTCTCCCCTGTCAGGCGTAATTTGGATCCCAGTGCTAACAGGGGGAGGGAGAGGAGGGAGAGTGGGGCACCCCAAAGGCGTCTTGCCCTAAGGTAGACTCTGGTGGGTGCTTTCTTGAAAGATGAAGTGGTTGACCAACATGGCGCTATCGTACAAAAACTCCCTTTAAAGTCAATTTGAGTTTCTGTGCAATGGAGTCTCGATCTTCACTATTGCACTTTAATGTGTAACCCCCCATTTTGGATAACTAGGGCCTTAAGGGAATGACTGTGTGGGCCCACACAGAGTCACGCCTCTACCTCATCACATGGTGCTGGGTTGACTCAGTAGAAGTTAAGTCCCACCCCTTTCTGCCTGGAGACAGTAACATCAGACTAGGCTATAAATAGTAAGGGGGAAGCTTCTGGAACTCAGATCCCAGGAGGAGTTGAAGAAGAGGGATCTCACTGTCTATAGTGTATATAAGTTCATATGTTTAGGATATGATAAGGATTCCCTTTTATTTTTTTTTAGTTAGGGAGAGAACCCTGTTTAAATAGCTTCCCACAGACATGGTACCATATTACTCTAAAGGTTCGCAGAGAGACAGCCTATGTCCAAAGGAGGCTCCCAAGCCACAGCCCCTGGGCATAGTTGGACCTGCCCCATCACAGGTTCCATAGGTAACTTTCATCCATAAGGGCCCGTGGTTGGGGAGGCTGATCACAAAAGGAATAGTACCAAGGCCCATCAGGGGCCCAGTGGGTATGGAGCACTATCAGCACCAAGAGCAGAGGAACTCTGTAGGTAACATAAGAATTATACAGCCACAGCACCTTCCTAGCGGGCTGAGATGGGGGCAGCTAGGGAAGCCATAAAAATAGTATAGCCAAAGGACACTCAATTGGATATACTGTACAAGATACCCTATGTATAATAAATGTGAAACTGTGTCTAAAAGGTAATAAAATGGCTGTTTGAATTAATAAAGTTCCTGGCGCCCATCATTCCTTACCAACGCCCAGCATGCATGAAGCCTGCACCCTGAACAAGGTACTGTAATGCCGTCTGAGTAGCCAATAATACAGACTGATGTAAACTCCCTAAGAAAACGGGAAGGGAAGGTTACAAATGAATACACCCCAATGACACTGCTGATGCTAGCAATCAGTTTCAAATCTGTGAGGCCAGACAGGTTTAGCTTTTGAAACCTGGAATCTCTTTTACAAACTACTGAACTAGATAATGTACAACGACAAAAATAGCTAATTTTACTCTATACCAAATTGAGCACTGTTAAATTGGAATTGAATATCTCCTGCACCAGTAGGCAGTTTTCCCGCACTGGGAAACTCAAACAAAATACGTTCAGCAATGTTTAGCATTTGTGCACTATTGGATACCAGCCCACAAGAGGTTCTTATATGTGAGGTATCAAACCCATTGTATCATTCCACACCATAGAGTAGGAGTGGCCAACTCGAGTCCTCAAGGGCCACCAAAAGGTCAGGTTTTAAGGATATCCCTGCTTCAGCACAGGTGGCTTAATCAGTGGCTCAGTCATTGACTAAGACACCTGTGCTGAAGCAGGGATGTCCTTAAAACCTAACCTTTTGGTGCCCCTTGAAGGACTCGAGTTGGCCACTCCTGCAATAGAGACGACAATGAAGGTTTTTATCAAACTGTTTAGAGATTAAGAGGTTTATTCAATAAGCTCTGGTGCGATCATCCGAAAATTTGCATTTAAGTCAATATTTACTTTTTTTCATTCTTTAAATATTTATTATAAATATGCAAAGAAAGTATTTCTTTCTTACAGGAATAGACAGTAATAGAAAGCCACACCCTACGTGCCTTTTCCCTATGTCCATTAGGAGATGCAGCTCACATTACTGTTTTCTAGATTTACTAAAACACATAAAAGACCTGTGCCATGTACCTTTCCTGTATAGTCTATTATAAATAAATACTGTACTATAGAGCAGTGGCGTGTGAGTAATTTCTTAGGCTTAGTCATGGCGGCGCGTGCTATGGTGTGCACGCCACACACCACTGCACAGCCCCAGTGGCTGTGTGTATGTGGTTGCGCAAAGCGCTGTGACACATACGCTAGCAGGGAAGACAAGAATAGGAACCTCACGTGGTCACGTGGTCGGAGCACAGCCAATGGCAGGGCAGATATACTCTGTCACGGCCGCACCCACCCCTGATGGTTCCACCCCTCCGCTCTACCCTAGAGCTCCCCTACAGACCGCCGTTAGCGGCCGTAGTCTCTGCACGCGCCGCCATGCCACCAGGCACCAGTGCAGCAGGGAGGACTGCGGCCGTAGGCTTATGGTGAAAATCCAACACTGTGTTGTTTTCCCTTATAGGCTATTGGTCCTGCATTAAATGCAGACATATGTAACGCATACCTTTTTTGTATATCATTAAAAACGATTTAATAATAGACCATGAAATACATACCAACACCTTAAGTCAATAAAGATGGAATTTTTTGATATTTGGAAAGGTTGCTAATTTTTGACGGACCTGTTCACAAAAGGCATATGACCAAGCCAAAAAAAAAGAGACTATTTACAGTGGAGATATGTTGGCGATATTATTATCGTGCCACATGCAAATCAGCATGTAAATCAGTCATTTATGCGAAAGGATGTGCCTGTGTTGGTCAGGATTGGGGATTAGTAATGCTTTCAGTCTCTCTGGCTGCAGCAGAGTTATTAATTTATCCCAGCTGAGCTATGCCTTAAATATCAGATACTGCCCAGCCTTCATTGCTACAGTAGCTGTAATATCAGAATGCAGCCCCAGGCCTGGTTTACTTGGAGCTTTATCTGACTGTGTTGCCTGACACTTACTGGGTTCAGTATGCTGCCCTCTGCTGGGCTGCCAGACATTGCTTCACGCCTGAGTCCTCCCATCCTCCACTCCCCTGGCTCCAGGCATGTTACGCCTCCGTGACAAGTCCATAGCGCTTACATTCTCAGGGTATATGTGAAGAAATAAACAAAACACACCGACTGCAAAAAAAAATGCTATGCTGTGAAGAAAAAAACATTGTGAACGGTAAGCAATCCCAGTCGCGTGGTGTTGGGGGAAAAAATCAAGCGTTTTCTCAGGTATGTGTAAAGCTACAAACAGCAACAGGATCGCTGCTTAGATTCAACTCCAGATACTTACAATCAAGAGGGAAAAGATAGACTAATAACCTTTTATATAATAAAAGATAGTTTAGATGTGTTATATAAAACGTTATTATACTACTTTCCCCTCCCGATTATATGCATCTGATCAGCCATCCTGATGCTGTTTGCAGCTTACAAGATGTTTGATTTTTTGCCATCACTGAGCGAGTGGGATTTTTATCGTTCACAATTTTTTCCCCCACAGTATAGCATTTTTACTGTATGCGTATTTCTTCACATATACCCTGAGAATGTTGCGCTTTGGGCTTGTCATCGATTTGCTGTACAGGTGCTGGGAAACGTCTTTTGAAACAGCGGAGTTCCTTCTCTTGGGTTGTACCATTTTTGATATTTTTTCCCTTTATTTTCACTCATTTGTGATTGTATGCTTAGTCACTTTACCATTTGTCATAGAATGTTTTTCTTTTTTGTTGACGGTTACGCTTCCGGGCAGTGACTCAATGAGTAAAGACACTGACTGGCACTGAGCAGGGCACTGAGTTTGAAGCAGGGGAACGTGGTTCAATTCCCAGTGTTGGCTCCTTGGGACCTTGGGCAAGTCACTTTATCTCCCTGTGTCAGGCACCAACAACATAGATTGTAAACTCCACGGGGCAGGGACTTGTGCCGGCAAAATGTCTCTGTAAAGCGCTACGTAGAACTAGCAGCGCTATACAAGAACATGCTATAATTATTATTATTATCCTCTCTCCTGGCTCTGGGAACAATGCCTCCAGCCATTCACCTCCCTGGGTAAGCTACGTTCACATGTCCAGCCCCATCTCTCCTGTTCCCGGTTAAGTCTGTCCGTGTCCGGCTGCGTTCCCCCAACTATTCGCCCCGGCCCTCCTTCTCCCCCAAACTTCGCTCTTGAACCTTTTCACTGCTATGGGCATACATTACTGTCCAGATAAAGTGCTTTTTGGGCCTCTTACATTCCTATTCCCTAATCATAGTGTTGCATCCTTTAGTATGCCCACAGGAAGAGCAGCCCCGCAGCCATGGTTCCTCACAGGTTTCCTCCACTAGGTGTTTTTCCTGTCCTGTCATGTACTATTCGTGAGTCTGAGGATGTATCAATCATTTTGGCCTCTTACCGTCAACCCTACATCTTCTACATCTGGGTAATAAAACCAAAATTCCTAAACAATCAACTGTTACCAATCATTACCTACACACACACACACACACACACACACACACACACACACACACACACACACACACACACACACACACACACACACACACACACACACGTGAAAGGCTATGCCTCTATCTGTTGTGTGGGGGAATAGCAACTCTGGTCCTGGCGTCCAGGCTCCCTGACTGCAGCAGGGTTATTAATTAATCACTGCAGTGCTATGTCCTTAAATATCAGAAACTTTCCAGTCTCCATTGCTAGCTGTAAAATCAGAATCCACCCTTCCCTTCCTCCTCCTTTTCATACTTCCTTCTGGTTGGTGAGGGCCTCTTACTCCCAGCCCTACACATTCTACGTCATGGTAATAAAGTTCCTAACTCTACCAATTGTTACCTACGTACGCACAGGACAAGCAAAATGACTCATTCACACGGTTCATTAAATTTAGATTTCCATCGATATCCAGCTACTGCGAAGAAATACTGCAGATTTGTATTTCCTACCCCAGGATGTCATCTTGGCTACTGTATGTACTGTACATAATGACCACCACATACAGTCAATATAACACTTGACAGCCTGGACAAGATGATGATAAATACAGTACATAAACACCTAGGCTACCAAGGGGTTAATATTGAAAAATATTGTTAAAAAATATGTCATTATGTTTATTGTAAACCCACTCAAATATCTCTTTCATCCATTTGGATTTTTCGGCATGAGTTTGGTTTATGATTCTGGATTGTGAAGCTGGCACTTGTTGCAAAATAAGCTTGAAGTCTGTAGAAACAAAAACACAATGACCTTGCACACAGGATACAGCACAGATAAGAAACTCAAAAGTGTGCCTGCATGCCTTCCACAGGTCCCCAAAACCTGCTTCGCACCATGCAGTGTTAAAACTGCAGGTAATGATTCTGGCAGGTGAGAAGGAAAACCAAGATGGCCTCTGGTTGCATCATTGGCAATGAGCCAGTCAGTGAGGGGAACATTGTTGTGATGCACAGCTTTCCCTCACTGATGGACTGTCACTGCTAGTCCCACAAGACATTGGGGAAACCCTGAATCAGAGGGTTCAACGTGATAAGGATTTGTCTGTATATAATCTCTTGCATGTCTTAGACAACCCTGCCTTTCACCATTATCACCCAGCACACAAAAAAAATTATATATATATATATATATATATATATATATATATATATATATATATATATATATATATATATATATATATATATATATATATATATATATATATATATATATATGTTTGTTTGTAAGGTTTGCTTTCCAGATAACACTCTTTTACCCGTATTAAAATCAATAAAGATGTTATTGGAGCATTTGTCATACAAGAAAGTTGACAAAAAAATGTATCACAAATTGGTTTTCAAGGGATTAATAGAAAAGTGTATGTCTGTTTTAATGTAGCATCTGTAGACTTCCAAGTAGCCCAGCATTGCTGAAGGAAACTGTTACTAAATACTGTAAGGTTTCAACTGCATGTAACAAAATAACCAGAAATGTAAACTAAGGGGAACATAAACTTTCATGTTCTCTAGCAGGTTTCAACAGACCAGCCTTCACAGGCAGCCATTACAGACATGTCACCTCTGACTCATATTCAGTCAATCTCACAGATTTGGAGTCAATCTCACTGATGTTAAACCTCAGAGGTCTCAAAGACTTCAATGGAGTCTCAATGATAGAAATTAGTACCTTCCCATTAAAATACCATACAGTATATCGTTGACATCTCTACCATACTGCTGAAACAATTTGGGGATATGTATCAAAGTCTGTAACACGTAGGCAAAGGTAGAGCAAAAAAAAACTGCTGCAGACTGAAGTCAATTGGATTTGTTTGCTTTGATAAACCTAGCAGCTTCTCTTCTCCCTTTTTGCCTTGGTTTTGCAGTTGGGATACTTCAATGCATATCCCCCATACGTTCCTGGGTAGTAACACTAGACTGATAAGGGTTGGAAGGCACAATATTCAGTCCTCTAATAGATTCGGTTCAACTACATTCTAAGTTTTCTGCATCACACAAGATGGTGGAACAGTATTATAAAAGCCTAACTTCAGAGATCCTGAAGGGTGTCACTGATAGCATGTAGGACTGCAGTAAATGGACACACCCTAGTTTACATTGCACTGTACACGGCACCGCTGGTGATGGTGCCACAAACTGAGCCTAGACATTGAAGCAATGTGGGTATTCCCCATTGATACAGGTGAAACGTCTGGATCATTTTAGTGTATGTAAGGCAGCAAATAATAACATAAGGGAGGCTATAAACAGGGAGCTACAGTAAAAAGCTACAAGAGTTAGTGAAATATTGCAGGAATAGGATCTGAAAAAGTAGGGGTGATAGTTACTTAGACTAGACAGGCATACACTTAAACAGATATAAAAGATGCAAAAAGGATACATATATAGCAGACGAATTAATATATTTTATTTGTCCCCTAGTTTTGCTGTGGGGGGTGTGGGGGGGGGGGGGGTTCTGGAAGATAGATCTTTTTACATTTAAGAGGGTTTTTTTTTTTTTCAATCCAAGTTTAATATCCACTAAAGTTATACTATTTGTGCTATTTTAGCCCTGCAGCCATTTATCAAACACATTTCCAGCAAATGTTAGGGATTTGCTCCACAATTACTTTGTTGATGGACATTGATGTCTTAAACCAATGTAACACAGATTTTGTTTGGAACAAGGGCAAGTGGTTAATTCTGCACCAAATAATGTTGTTTTTGTGTTATTGTGGGACCCATTGTGCCTTAATAAAGAACCACCATAAATTAACATCAGAATTATGTTGCCATTTCTGCAGCCCTGACTTTCACCACATCAAAGCCTATTATACATCTCACGCCATTATTTCCTTTTCTTTTAGATATCTGTGCTAAAAACAATTACAATGAGCTCAAGGTACTAACAAAGCATTTGATACCTTGAAAAGAAAAAAACTATTAGAAACAACGTATTTCTCCCTAAACTCTCTGTACTACATGTATCTAGTAAATGGTTGCTAATTTGTAAACTTGTATTATTCTTAAATGCTAGTAGTCTATAACTGATCTGCAGACAAACAGGTAGCACATTTATTACAGGAGATGCATAAGTATAAGAGAAAACTTCACTTACTGATAAAGCACACAGGAGCTGAGAGACAGTCCAAAAAAAAAAGATACAGAGGCACCAACACAAGCCACAAAGTGACACAATGTTCAAGTCTTCAAGGCACTGTTGAGTCAGGCATGAAGAACCAACGCAGAGCAGTAGTGGTGAAGCAGTCTAGTAAATCCCACTGTCTAAAACCTCATTTGCAAGCCTTTGCATGCCATTGGATGGACTGTCTGTCTTTATAAGTCACGTTACAAGAGTTGTTTTGGTTAACCCTCTGTGCTGATGAGAAGCACTGGAAATATGTATTGATACTGTCTTTAAGCAGCATTTTAAAATGTTTGAGTAAAGGTGTTTCTCTCACTGTATCCCCTTTCCCTCCTTCATAAAGCTGTCCTCCTATACTTCACTGTATCACTCTACTACAGGCACCCAACACAATACCCAGTCTCTTCTGTAAGCTCTTTCATTCCCCTCCTCCTCTTATACCTCCCATCTTTTGATTCTGAGTGCCCATTTTTTAGAGCCCCCCCTCTCTTTCTTGTCTGTCCACTGCTGAATTGTACTCTTTCAGCCTTTTCTGTGTGCATGCCTACTGTATTTCAACTCTGCAGCCACACACACAAACACACTTTATACTCTTCTCTGCACTGTCTGTGGCTCTTAGACTCAGAAAATTAAAACCACAGTGCATATACATCAACACACACAGCCCAATGATCCACTTTGCATAATATCTTCAGTTTAAAGGAAACATCTGCCTAAAACAGAAACCCATGTGACTGCAAAGATAGACTTCTTTGGTCACTGTACCACCCATACAGTAGTGAATGTTAAGATAAGACTGCACATGACCCAACCCCAATGAGGAACTGCAGAGCAGTCTCAGCATTGCACCACCAAACATTCTGTACATCAACAATGCTCAGTTTTGTGCACTATGACTTTTACCTTGATATGGGAGGGCTCAGTATGTGGGGCACTGTGCCTTCACTGAGCCAATCAATTTTCTGTATTGTATGAGCAGAAGAGATAACCTGAACATATTAAAACTTACATGGCCATATCAAGGAGTTATTTGGACAATCATGTATTTTTATGATTCCTAATTTGAACATCCCCTGCAATTACTTCATTGTGTTTATTGTCACCCAAATACAGTATGATCTTAATAGCTACATGAGAGGCTGCTGTGACACCTAATTTTTTATCTCTGGTTGACTCGTGTTTTGCGAGCTTCCATTTACACAACCGGATTCACAGAACCCTTACAAATGACACTACAAGTTGTTTTTTGGTGATCTCATGGAGAACATGTATATTAAAACACCATCCTAAATAAAATACATACAATCTGGCTTTCTTTCCACTTCGTTCTGTGCAGAAGTACAATTATGCTACGCAGTATACTTGTGCTCCTTATATTTGCTTCTTTTGTTGGGGGGCGGGGGGGACAGTCATAGACAAAACTCAATTATTGTCAGTGGATTGAAGTGGGATTTTTACACTCAGAGTACACCTGCTTTTATTTACAAACTTCCATTTCTGCTTTCTTTTTAAAGAAAAATGGACTCTCTTCCCATTCTTCAAGCATAATACTGCTTAAAGCTAAAATACAGTCCAAGAAGCTTTGTTTAATGAATGTCAACTTTTTTTTAAATCAGGCACAGTACCACTACTTTAAACCTCTTTGACAACTGATCATTGCAGGTTATTTCTGTCCAATTTCTTCCACCAGCATGGAAGGTGTTAATATACAGGGAATTCAGCAGCTGTCGCACAGCAGATACAAGAGGAAGTACAGCATTGAAATGATGTGCAAATAAGAGTCTCTGCAAACAGAACTAATGTGTGAACCCAGAGACTGGAAAAAACAGTGAAAGGGAGGGGGAGAGTGACAAACACAACACTGTATTAGTCTCAGCCGTGGCTACTCCATATGCAGGGGGTAATTCTACGTGCCAAAGTGGAGGTTCATGCTGTTCTCGGATGATATTCCCCTTCAACTTCAATGGGGATTTCTGGCCAAAAAACGGTCCAAACGCCTGCTTCACCATATAAAGAATAAGCCCCCTTTTTTTGTATACATCCTCATAAACTAGTGGGTCAATTTAGCCGGACACATGCTGGGCCCAGTGCTAGATATACCGTAGATGCCAGTTCAGCTGCACCAGGGCCTACAACTGTTCGAGGCCCATCCTCCCACATCCTCCCACATCCGGAATGCTGTTCCGACACTTATTTTAGGAGCCGGCAGTTCTACAGGCCCCTCTCTCTCTCTTCCCCTCCACTAACCCTTCTAGGCACTACCTATGTCTGCTGGTGCCCTGCTGGAAGGGGCCAGCCCCAGTGGGCCTAACATGGCAGTTAGGCCCCACCAGAAGTCAGGCCCAACTTTCACAATGGCCGCCTGGGTAGGCTCTCTCTGCTGCCTAGCCATGCACGCACCGCTGTACAGGGGAAGAGAGAAGGGGAGGCCGTTTTTTTTAACATGCACGGGGGCCCAGAGTCCACCAGTTCCGATCCTGGCTGGGCCCTTAACCTCTTGGCAAGTTCTGAGTTGTGCAACAGACAGAAAAGTAGAACACTGCTTCGAGAGCCTTTTGTGGCCAAGGCAAAGTAAACTCTGGGTCCACATCTGGAGCAAAAACTGCCATCTGAATAGTCATGGTCTATCGGATCTTTCCTGTACCGTAACTCATATGTTGTTCCAGGAGCTGCTGGCATTATCTGTGAGGTGCTAGCTATTGTCATTCTATACCGGATTAAATAGTCAACTTGCCAACTCACACATAAAACCAAAGCAGCAGCTATCTATGTAAAGGGACAGTCTCACTTAGCAATATGTTGGAGCTGTAACAATGAAATCACTCAACTTTGTGACATTTTCTCCATTATTTTAACTGGTGCGTCAATTTAACATGTGTTTAACAGCTCTACAAATTCAGACCCGTAAGGGTGACTGTGAAGAGCACAATAAAATGATGTGCAGTACCCACTTTTTTCATGGAGGGCAAGTTAGGGGAAGGATGTTACATCAATTTCATAGCTGCAGTGAGCAGGGCTCCATTTTAGAAAATCAAAAGCTACAAGGGCCATACTGTATTTACTTAGCAGTATACCACACTTTAGGCTCTATCCAGTAAACCTATATTCCATACATTGTTTTTTTCACAAAATTCTGTTAAAAATGTATATTTCTATGCTATTAACAGTAATACTCATTTGTTTATTAGTACATTCCAGATAATGTTTTGCATGGTGGTTTTCGTCTCACAGGAAGTAATACGTTTCTGGCCTTAATGACTAAAGGTGCTGTTTGAACTCGGCAATAAATATTGCATTTGCAATTAAGTGGAAACACTTTGCCATGTAACACAGTGACACACATTCGCTGTTATTTTAATGGTTTATTCATAATTAACCATGTTTAATTGTTTTGCAATGCTAACCCCAACATGCTTCAGTTGAGGGGTTAACTATGTATTTTATATATATATATATTTAAGGAATGTCATGAGGGACAACAAGGCAGAATGTTGTAGAACAACACGGTCATAATTATTGTTATGATATTATGAAAGTCAGGAACAAAACAACCTGGAGAGATTATTTTTCTTATCTTAACCTTTGACTCATTAATCTGCGAATTGTAAAGTTAAAATGCAGCGACGTCAGCCTCTGAGTATTGCAATCAGTGAGGTCTGGGTGCTCTGAACTAAAAGAAATGACATTTTAATGGTAAAGTCCTGATCTTTATAAGTGATGCTTCATTTAACTCTAGGGCACGGGTAGCTAACTCCAGTCCTAAAGGGCTACCAACAGGTCCGGTTTTCAGGATATACCTGCTTCAGCACAGGTGGTGCAGTCGAAGACGGAATGCGCCACCTGTGCTGAAGCAGGGATATCCTGAAAACCTGACCTGTTGGTAGCCCTTGAGGACTGGCGTTAACTAACCCCGGTCTAGGGGATAGTGAGATGCTAAAAATAATTTGAGGCTTTCAGTAAATCCGTGAGTCACACTGAAAGAGAGAGAGTTGCCATGTCTGAGGTTGATTTATCATAAACTAGAACCTCTTCTAGGCCAATCTGACATTAAATACCAGGCCCCGGGACACTGAGTTGATATGATTTAAACCCAGAAGCCCATAATGGGCTGTTTTTAAAGCAGTCTGGTCAAAGCATTATTTGACCATTTACTGTTTTGAATAATCCTTCTGAGATGCAGTCAGCACATCATCAACCACTAGCCAATGCTTTAGTTTACCAGTGCTTGGTAATTATAGCTCTGTTGTGCTGTATTTGCAGTTTCCACTGGAATCAGTTCAGGAAGTATCCTTTTTCTGCTTTCTTCCTGAAAAACATTTTCTCAAGCAATGAAAGTGAATGGAAGATGAAGAGATCTCCTGTAATTTTTTTAAAATTAAAGTTGCATTAAGAGGATTGGGCCAATAGCATGCGGTCTGCTGGACTGTCAAGTGTTTGTGCTAAACGTAACAATGCACTAGTGATTTTTTGTGTTAAACATCGTCATTTTATACGTATAGTAGTTACAATTTCAGGAACAATTGTAATTGGGCTTAAAAAAAAACCAACAACAACAACAACAGCCACACAATATTGTATGGTAATTCAATGTGTAGAGGGTAGAATAATTCTTGTATTGATAGGGGACAGTAAATGATTCAGTAATAAAAGCAGGAGGAAATCTAAACCACTGCAGTATTTTCCCATTAGGCAAACTAAAAAAAGATGTATCTACATTATATCTCTTCCTATAACACCTTCTTCATTTTCTTTCTCATTTGCCTTTGCCAGACATTGTTCGGTATATGATCAACAAGAAATGCCTATTGGCAAATGCAATAAAAATGGTGGCGAATATTAAGTATGCTAATCAATCTGGTACTTCAGGGGTTAATGTGGCTACAGTTTGATTTTAAAAATACAAATAAATGTTTTACAGCCTGTTAAACCCCTGACCAGCCATCATTTTAAGGGCATTTGTTTTGCCGGAAAAGGGAGTACATTTTGGCTATCCTGACACTAATGTAAACAGGACACTTTAAAGGCACTTCCAAAGCAATCCTGAGATACCTCTGTGCATCTCAGAGAGGGGTGACAGCCAGGTCACTACTTAGTTGGAGGACTTTATTAAAATGAAGAAATTATGGGCCTGACAGTAATTCATAACAGTAAGAATTAGAGATTTGTAATGGTTGCAAAGCGACGAATGTAATAAGGCCAACCCCTTCATTTCTAGCACGTGATAAGGGACAGATATCCATTTGTCACTCAAATTATGAGCAAGTTGGTCCAAATTAGTCTTTTTTACATCCATCATAATCACCTAAACCTATTTATATGACTCAAATGTGTCTAAGTATCTAGGCCACAAAGTTATGAGGTCTTTCATATTTCTAGGAACCCTTTTAAACGTTAAAAAGGGGAGGATATTTTTTCTAAATCGTAAAACTGTTGTTTCAATTGAAGAGAATGGTATATAGGTCTTGCCCTGGAGTTGTGAAAGCATAATTCAACAGAGGTGTGTTTTGGGATTAAAAACGTGAATTTGCATCTTTCTAGGCTATGCCAGTGACCTCTCTGGGGAAAACCTACGACATATATGCTAACATGCTGTATAGGGATTTCTGTTTTGTTTTTATCCTGTTATTTTAAGAAACTATTTTTGATTTTATTGTAATTGTATGTTCTTGTAATCTTTTTCTGTAATCTAAAGCACCATATTTTTAGATATATTAAAACATTTAAGTGATGCTTTGGGCTCTGAATGAACTTTTGTACGCTCTGTAAAGAGTAATTTATATTTTCGTACACATTTTGCTACTCAGATTTTTGTGTATTAAGGGCATTGTTTTTCAATAATAAACAAGGGCCTGAGTACCTGGAAGATATATATTAATTACATATTTTTGCATATTTCTTGGGTGGTGGCAGTGGATAGATATGATTGTAATAGAGTTAGGGGTTAGTATTAATTCATTGAAAATACCTTGCGCAGGGAAAGGTGAGTTGGTTAGAGTAGCCATGTCTATTAACCCTGGTTGCATATATACAGTAAGTCATGTGCTCACTTGTGTGCTATTCGTGACAGATGGTATATTGGGACGGATTGAGGGGAGATATTGTTTGAGGGACCTTTGCGAAGGTAAAAAGTGGGCCAGCTTGCGAGCTGTGTATTAACCGTTGTCCCATATGCATGTCACGTGTTCACATGGGTGTCGTACATGACAGCAAAAAAAAAAGTATGGCCAAAAGCAGTAGAATGCATACATATATTTCTAGACAATAACTAGACATATTTCTAGTTATTAAATGAAGAAAATACAATCTTTAAAAAAACAAAAAAAGTCCTCTGACTCGAGACTTTAATATGAGTAATTTCATATCTTCATATACAGTAGGTATAAATCAAGTACGTATGAGCAGCATGATTTTCACATTTATAACAATGCTTCACTTATTATTATACATAGATCCTACACAGGAGGTCTTCAGGAGAGACTCAGGAGTACCAGGTTGAGGTACTAGACGAGTTATTATCAAATTGTTATTCCACATGCCGAGGACTATTTCTATGTATACTAGTGGTTATCAACTCGCGGACAGATAGAGTACCATCATTTGCACACCTTGGGAGACATTATGGAGTCAATTCAAAGAGCCAGACCTGTAAGTTTCTTTTCACCCAATTTTTTCTATGGACAGTGATGGGTGCTTAGAGTGGTGGAAGACAAAATACCTAAAGCAGCAATTCATGTTGCGTGGTTTGTTTTGAAGCGTGGTTCCTATCTTAGAGGCTTTAAGGGTCCTGTGGAGGTCAATCAAACTTCTCCTGTTTCCAGGGACCCTGCTAACTGCTGATTTATCCCCTGGGTCTCCCAGACACTAAAAATAGTTCAGACGGTCAATATGGCTGCTAGGTCTGTAATTGCGAAAAACTACAAATAAAGTCACCAGGCTCACCAATAGCAACTTTCTTTTTCTTTGCAAGAAACTACAAAACATTCAAAGTTAGTAATACCAGTAACTAAGGGCCAGGGGCTGGGAGCTAGGAGCACTGTAGTTAAGCACTGGGGTACCCCCTGGACATCTTAAGGTATGACAAATGTCATTTTAAAGGGGATTGCTGCTTTAAGCTGGAAACATACTAGTGTATGTTAGGTGTAAGGTGTAATTGGTCATCTAAGTTGAATGAAAGTGTGCAATGTTATACCAACACAGCCAGTTTAAATATTTTATTTAAATGTTTGTTTTAACAAGAATAATGAAATCTACACTCAAGCTATTCCAAAAAATAATAATGCTAGTTTTCTGTAATCTCCCAATGAAAAGTTCAAATCCAAAAGCAATTATTTCACACCACAGGAACTAAAAGCCTTTAATGAAACTCCTGCCTAATTATTGCTTCAGTAGACATGTGAGTTTCCAAATGCCCATAAGAAAGCAATCAGACAGGCCGCACTCTGCTTAATCAAAGTGAAAGCGTATCGCTCCATTTGTGTGTGAATGCATTTCTAGTTTGATTAGGAGTTCTGCTCACTGAATTACTTTCTCTGAAATGCCTACCTCATTGAAGCAGGAGTGCTGAGTTCAGCACCTAAAATTGCTTCATAATGCATTGTGTAATAAGTAACTCTCAATTTTAAAATGCTTTCAAAAGCTTATAACAGCCCTGGATTGTAAATTAAAATCACCAACATATATTACTACATAATTATTGATTTCAATACCAATGTAGCTTTGAAAGCTTTATATACTATAATGCCATCTATCGACTCTCATGGTGGCTCACTAAAAAGTTATCAAATGCTGCAGTGAATCTTCACTTCTCCAAGTTACTAGAATTGTGAATTAAAATACTAGTATAATTCAGCTCTACTAGGGTTGCCAGACGTCCCGTATTAACGGGATTGTCCCTTATTGCATTGAGGTCCCATGGTCCCAGGAAAGGTCTGTCTCGACGCATAATTGTCCCGTATTTTATTGCATTGATGTGAAATGCCTGAACTTAAAATGACTGTAATGAAATCAGTCATAAAAACATAAGAGATGTCAACTTAAATTATTAAAATAATAAAGTTAGGACACTGCCTGGTCATCTCATAATAGAATACTATGACACCCACCCCTAAAGAAGTTGTATTCCCCTCCCTACCCCCCCACCCCCCGCCCCCCGCCCCACCGACTGAGAGCAGAGATGCTAAAAACCAAAGTTGGAAATGCCATTCAACTCAGAGCATTTGCAAATCATTCATCACTCATCAGTGGAAATAGACTAGTATTAAAGTGTGGCTATATTGTCTGTTAATATATTGCTTTGTTTTTGTCCAGAAACACCATTATAATAGTTTGCATAGCAATTTTGAAGGTTATAGTCATTAACTAATTATGACTTTCACTTTCATACTGGATTTCGGCGTCCGCATTATAAAAGCATAAATGTGGAAACCCTAAAACAAAATGGTGAGAGAGCCAAGGGGAGCAAAAAAAACAAAAAAAAAGCTTTTCTTTATGAACCTGTGAGCAGATCATTTTTAGTGCCTGTGGAAAAATGCGTAAGAGGTTCTTCTTGGATATTGTCTAAAGGAAACACTAAAAAAAAGGAAAGAGAGTGAAGAAGAGGAGGCGCATTGAAGCGTGGGAATGAAAGACTTTGGATGACTGACTGAGAAATGATGTCATTATACAAACGGAGCACTTAAACTGTGTGAAATAAGCATCAGAGTTTCTTGAGCTTGGGGCCTGATATATGATCCCAACCTTCATCATACAACAAGTCATGGCCTCCTACGTCTCACTGGCCAATTCCTGGGGACATGAGAACATACACAGCAAACAGGCATCTGGCTTTAATGAATTAAATCTGAAGAGGAGACTGGAAGCCAGAAAATAGAGGAAAATGCATCTTTCTTTCCCAGATGCTTCGTATCTTAGGAGACATAGCATGCTCTCTTCCGGCAGCTGAAGAAGGCCACATCTACAAGGAATACGCTGGTAATAATGCTGAAGATTTCCAGAGTTGCAAGAAATTAGTTGGAATGATCTTATTTCCTGCTATTATGTTCCTGCTAAAATACCAGTAACATGGGTAAAAAAAAAAAAAAGATAAGGTTAGGATTAAAAGTCCATTGCAGGGGATGAGATATGTGAAGCATCGACAAATCAATCACATAAACACGTAGAATAAAAGATAGTATTTAGATTGTGTAAGCTCTTTATGACAGGATCAGCTTCTATTTATGGATACTTTTGTCATTCGCTCTGAACTACGTATTGTATCTGGTATGCCCATATTTTTGTATTTTTTATAGCCCAATAACAAACCATCAGGATTTATTTCACTGGAGATGGGAGCACATACAACTGGATTAATATACAGTATATGTTGATATGGAACACTGGGAATGTGAGAGACACATACCCTAACAAGACCCTAATATCAACCATACCGTATACCTTGGGTGCAAGGCATTTCTTTTTTTAATGTATTTCTTTCTTTTTTTGCAGTGTTGCAAATATTATGGATATGACTTCTGCAATTGTTCTCCCCAATGTATTTTCACAGTATATATCATATATTATTCTTGGGATCCAATGAAAATCCTTACATTGTTTTAAATCCCTTACTTATAAGTGTATAATTCTTTCTGAAAACCATGAATATTTGAGTTTGCAATAAAATATGACATGGCCACTTATGTCACTGGCCACATCTTTAAGCAATGATTTTCAGGCTTCTGATGCCTTTCCAAAGGTTACCTCACATAACCTAAGCAGTAGATACTGTATGTATGTGTGTGAGAAATAACTTTTTTTGGCTGCTGTCTGTAATATTTATCTTGTGAAATAGCATGCGAATACCCCTTTGTAGATAGCTTCATAGTCAAATCAGCTGATAGATTCCATGTATTTTTGGCATGGTGATTTGCAACAGATTGGAGCTCTTACAAGAACAAAATCCTCTGAATAAAACATTGCTGCAGTGTTTATTGAAACACTGACCAGTTCTCGTGCATGTCTATAGTTAGATACTATAACATAAGCACAAGTAACTGGTTTGGCCCTACTCATTCTAAATATGTGCACGAGAAGGGAGACGTTTCTATGGTGCATGCTATGGCCCAGATGTACTGAGTTCCATTAGGCAATTTTACGTAACCTACGTAACCTAAATTAATGTTATGATTAACTTAATGCCTATCCACTAAAGAGAATAACCTAACGTTAACCTGGAGTTAATCAGTGAAATAGTGTGTGGATAAATGTATACGTACGTTAGGGTTACTCCTAAATAAACAATATGCTAATGATCCGTTATCCTAATATCCTAGCTGCCCAAAAGTCTGTTAATGATAACGCGGGGAAATAGCGTTATGCTAAATGTCACACCAAAGCTTGTCTTTATTCGCATCCAAACCCTGATTATGCTAATGTTATTTCATAGAATTGGCTACAAAGGAAAATACATGTTTAAGTTAAACCAAGAAATGGTACCATAATATATCCTTTTGGTCTGGCACTTAGAACTACTTTAAGAGAAAGGAATGTGTCAGACCAAAAATAACAGCATATTTATTAAGGTGAATGCAGGATATGGTTGCCAGAGTTGGCATGATAGGTAATATATGTTGAAGTAACTAAAGTATGTGTGTACAATTACATACCAAGCATTTATAATATTGTAACCCTCTGTAAAAGGCATGCAGCATCCACACACACTGCCCCCTGCAAAACTCCTCTCCAAGTGCACTCAGCATGTGACTCATGAGATACAGGTAGCAGACACTGACATACACCTGCACAGCGCCTAGTGGGTAGTGTTATGGTCTTGTGTAATGTGACTGCATTTAAGGATCCCTCTGTTGAAAATCATGAGGTACCCGTGTATTTTCCCTAACTGCTGTATAAATATAGTGGTATTATAAATGTTCCTGTAGTCTGCCTCCAATAATGGCTGCTATTGTGAGTTATCGGCTGCCTAAAATTGTTATTAAGGGTACGAAAAGGCAGAACGCAGATTTCTCAGCAACTGGTGTGGATAATTCAGAATAGCCTCATCATATAATGCTCCCGAACATTGGCCTACGGGTGCTGCTGGAGGCGCAGCTGGTGCTGGAGCCGGTGCAGGAGCTGGAACTAGTGCAGGAGGTGTAGGAGCTGGAACAGAAACAGGAGCGGGAACTGGTGCAGGAGGTGCAGGAGCTTGATACTCCTAAAGTGAGTTCCAGGATCCCCGTGTCCTCTTCTTGCTGCTCATCTTCATAGGAAACATCCCTAGTGCTCTCCAATGTAGCTGTTGGTTGTCTGTGCGATGGCCCTTGAGAAAAGTGAAAAAAATATATACTCAAATACAGTAATAACTTTTTTGGTATCGGTTGTGTGAATAAACATACATTGCTGATCAATTTTTAACGTGTGCATAGGCGCCACGTTTAGGTAGCACACGTTACACGGTTGGAATGCGGTAGTATGTTAATTTGAACGCGAGTTTGTTTTTTCTAATGCACGTGTGCATTGTATTGGTTATCACGTCTATGCACTATTAACATTCCCGCTTCTGTATGTATCCATACGCCAATGATTTTGGTCACAGACCTTGTTTTTGCATATCATTGGTTTAAAGGATGCCTGTTAATTTAGGTAACGTCACGTTATTTGCCCTGATTTCATGTAGCTTAGTGCATCCGCCCCCATGTGAGAAGGAAAAGGAAGAGTGAGAGTGTTCTTCCTTCTGTAAGTGGACAAGCAAAGATTGTGAGAGAGCCCGGCATACAGTACAAGGCACGTAGCAGAGCTGCAGCACAGCTGTGTTTCATTAGACATCTGTGCAGGCAAATTCTGATACATGAAGTAGATTAAGGTGAATGGAAAAAGTTCTACTCCTACATTAAATGCACACTCTTCCGTTTATAATGTGACATTTCTGGCTCCAGCGTATGTCTCGTCAATTCAATTCTAATGTAATACAAAATAGCTGTTCAGGTGCTCTACAAAAATAAAGTTTGGCCTATAAAAAAAATTCTTAGGGCGTTTAACAGGATTTAGTATGCTTAAAAACTGCAGACTGAGCAATATCCTACATGAGTTTTTTTAATTTTTTTGAAATAAGTCAGTTCTGTACTATGAGAAAAAATATTTAAAAAACAACAACTGTGAATTACATTTTGTATGTATTATAATGTAACAAGCCTTTTTTTTGTTTCGATAGCAACCATTTACAAAATCACATCCCCTCACCCCCCTTTGAGCCCTGCAATCTCTCTAGCAGTGCACCAATTGCATCTAGTGACTGCCTGATCACATGATTTCCCCCACAGAACTTTACGTCTTTGGTCCTCTTCTGCTGCACTGACAGCCATTTAGTGAACCCCCGATCCAAATCTTTGCCAATCAATCACAGGAGAACAGATCGATCAGCAACTTAGCTAATTACTTATCATTGTGTGGATTGTATTGATGCACATATTGAAGGGGGGGGGGGCAGCTTGGACTGCTGCTTTAAAGCTGCAATACTACATTCCCACCTCCTTTTTTTCCTTTCTTCTTTTCTTTTGTATATGTAAAGCATGTGACAATGTATAACTCTACATTCTTTCCTAAGCTGGCAATCGTTTGGTGCTCCTGTTATACATTTGTAAAAATCAACGTAATGGCTGCTTCAGTCAGTGGAACTCAGCACCTACAATGTATCCTTTTATTAATATGTAACATTATCTATTGTTACAGTTTACAGCTCTAACTGCTGGGAATATTGGCAACAAATTATTACAAACAAGAAAGTGTTGCAAAGATCTTCCACTGCTGGGGATGTGGGCCAAATCCTGCTATAGAAATCAAAGGATGCTTACAATCTCATTAAAAATGGCATTAAGAGTTGAATATTACAAAATAAAAAATATTATCTAATACTACAAAAATGATTTAATTAAAAATAGAATATAATATTTCACATGTTTTGTTGCTTTAATCATGGACAGCAAATAATACCTATTCTTTTTCTCATACATCCGTATTACAATTACTTTTGAAATCAAATATACAGCATTACATTTATTGTGATATATGGTGAACTTTTCATGCAAACGCTGTTTGAAATGATGTAAAGTAGAAATAGCTGACTGTGTAATTCAATAAACAGTAAACACTGTTTTCACATGTAATATTGTGAAATATCAGTGCAACGCTTAGAAAAGACACTATATTCTGATAAGAGATATAAATAAAATGGCCTTTAAACCTCCCCATGAAAGCCTTGATATACTGGTCTACATGGCAACAACTTGACCTCAACTGCACATCTAGGCAGCGGGGAGAGGAAATGCATGTGAACAGAGAGAATTGTTGAGCTTTGACAAAGATGTTAGTGTTTTACTTCCAGCAGTAACTTCTTGTTCCAAAGGGCTTCTTTACAAGGCCACAGCTGATAAAAGAGAACATTAGAAATCACTTTCTGTGGGAGGCTCTGTGAGAAATTCTCCTGCATAGATCAAGCGTTACAGACAGCACAACCACCCTCTGGAAGGCCTCTGTGACTGTGGGAAAATACAAAACAAGTCCGGGGACACTGCAGGGATGGAAGGAGAATCGCATACTGTACATCTGCAAGAAGGTCTTACACGACTAATTATTGCTGACATTGGCGACAATAAGCAAACACAACGTTTCAGGTAGTAAGGACCTAAAGAAGGCAATTATCCCCCAAAATGTTGCACTTGCTTATCATCCCGTGTAAGACCTTTTTGCAGATATGTGCAATTCTCCTTATATCTCTTGGGTGTATCTTATTCCGCGACAGCACAGGAGGAGGCTGTAAGGAGACTGATCGGCAACATCATATGACCCTTTCACCAGTCCCATTGTCGAGTGCTGGCTATATCTAAGATCTTCTCTCTAACCATTTATGTCCCACAAAGAAAAGATAGAGGTTTTTCAGAAATGAAATAACAGTTGAGAGATAGCAGATAATTTTACTAACACCTCACTGACACTGTACAAAGTACTGTGCACGGCAAAATGTCACAGCGAATCACTGCGATCCAGCGTTAACTGCCATTGGCTTGGATGCCATTTAACGCTGCATCAGAGGGGGGATACCCCACAACAGCACATAGCCCACAACAGCACATAGTCATTCTATCCCATAGTGAAGCAAGAAAGACAGCCTTGATACATAGGGGAGGGGGGGACACCACAGAAGTACAATGCTCCCCTTTATCCCTCTCATTATAGATTGACAGTGGTAAAGAGGTGTTACAAGCTGGCGCTATGATTGGCAATTAGGGAAAGGGTGCTGTATCCACTGGGTTGGTTAATTTGGGTGGAGCCAGTGCTGGATGGTACATGGCCAGGTCATGGAGGCCACTGTGGTGTTCCGATGGCTGTGTAACAGATTGGGTGCTCTGGCAGGGTGAAGTTGGTTGTACAATGTTAAATGTACAGTTATGGTTAATAAAAGCTGTGGCCCTTTTAACTCCGGCTTGGTGCATGTGATTTGTTATAAATCAGGGTTGGATGTGGGTGGGAAGGAGAAAGAGGGAAGAGATTCAAAGGTTACAAGTGTAACCCTCCCTGCCCGGCTGTGAGGGAGTTTACAATGATGTATGTGCTGTAGGCTACTGAGGGTGAATTACTTTCATCCAGGGTGATGGCCCGCGCACGCTGGGCATATATGCAGATGATACAGATGGGCGCCAGGAGTCTTTATTCACTACACGTTACAACACTTCCTCAGTGGCATCCCCGCGGTCTTGAGGAGGCACAAATGCTTTTGGTATTGTACTGAGTTGCATTTAAAACTGTTCATAGATAAGCAGGTTCTTGGTAGCCTTCTCTATCCCTCTCCTTCCCGGGTCCCAGCTTGGTGTTCCCTTTCTTACTGTGATAAGATTACGGAGTCACTAAGTCCTGCTCTACTCACTCTGCACCTAGTCCTCTGGTACTGGGGTAATATGTGAGTGATCTTCTTACTGGTACTGTACCCCATCACTTTAGCATCCTGCCCAAAGTACAGTGCACTAACCAGTGCAATAAACCCTGAGGGTACTGGCCTCAGTTCAGACCTGGTGTTATAGACAAGGCAACTCTCTTGTAGCAACATACTCTTGTTTAGCCCCTATACAAACAATGGCACACTTCCCTGTTCTTAGCTCCTATACTAAGGGCCTCACTGTAAGGGACACTTCCCTGCTCTTCTATAGCACCTATACTAGGGTCTCACTGTAAGGGACACTTCCCTGCTCTTCTATAGCTCCTATACTAGGGTCTCACTGTAAGGGACACTTCCCTGCTCTTCTATAGCTCCTATACTAGGGTCTCACTGTAAGGGACACTTCCCTGTTCTTCTATAGCTCCTATACTAGGGTCTCACTGTAAGGGACACTTCCCTGCTCTTCTATAGCTCCTATACTAGGGTCTCACTGTAAGGGACACTTCCCTGCTCTTCTATAGCTCCTATACTAGGGTCTCACCATAAGGGATACTTCCCTACTCTTCTATAGCTCCTATACTAGGGTCTCACTGTAACAACATTTCCTATCCCAACCTAACTACTCACAACTTAGATCCGTACTTTTTCTCTTCTCTTAGCATCTGGTTCAAGGATTCCTCCTGCTCTTCCCTTTTGTCACCCCCCCCCCCCTTGTCTCTGAGCAAAGAAAGGGGCAGAGCTAAGCTTCTGCATGGTCAGTGGCAGACAATGTATTTAAAGGGCAAGTGCTTAGTATCTCCTTCTTTAACACATATAGTACGGGTTACACAAGTGTAACAGTCTTTCCCCCACCCTCTGGGAGATTTTGCCATTACTGGTCGTGTGGTGCATGATACCTGCTGGTAACAGGAGGGCTGAGCTGTCTGCTGGTGGTAGTGGGGACACAGGATCAGGTTCCAGGGGTACATTACCCACATGGCTCTCCAGCAGTGCAGCACCTCCATCTGCTGTAGGCTGCAGATAGGTGAAGATGATCTCTTTTAGTAGAACTATCACCTCTCCCCCCAGTAAGATCACACACTAGGCGGAAGTATAACAACAGGAACGGTTTATTCTCTCACTTTGTGTAGCACACTACATGGCAGGGTTCTGCCCAATGCAGCAACTGTCAGCTACTCACTGAAGGATGGTCCCTGGACATTCAGTACAGGCCAAGGGGACCCGCAGCAGTCCCAGCTCTTCCCTGCCCTCTAGCAGGGGCAGAGGTATGGTACACACACTCTCCCCCGAGCGGAAGAGGACCAGAGAAGACCCAACAGTCAGGCTCTTGGCTGTGTGACCTGCCTCTCTCAAGTAGGTAGAGGCACTGCTAAATTTGGGGCGGTGCTGCCCTTAAATACAGTTAGGAGGAGGGCACCAGGTCTGTTCCATGACTGGACATGCTCAGGCCGGATGTCACCGCCTCCAACTGTCACTCAAGTGCAGCTCCAGTGAGTGGGGAAAACCCATATTGACTACTGGCAGCCTGATTGTACCAGGACTTACAGCCAGGAGTAGGGCAGGTTAGTAGCCAAAGGTGGCATGGCTACACAAGGTTGAGAAGAAAAGCTACAAAAAGACTTATTGATCAGATCAGATTCAAATATAAAAAGGAAAAAATAAAGAGGTATTGAGAAAAGATCAGATTAACATTTCAGGCGAGCATTCAATATTCGTTAACAAAGCAGGCAAGCAAAGTAACTAAGAATTGTCATAGACTGAACTAGTTTGCTCCAGTATGTATTGTTACCTCAACATTAAACTCAGCGTTGCTTTTTTTGCATGAGTTTACCCCTTATGTTCTCTTAGGTCAAGGAAAAGATAAGGGGTCCAGCGAAGCCCTGAGAGACTGTACTGTCTGTATCCGTATTCCACAACTTGTATGCACAGGAATGTTTTATCATGACACTAGCAAAACTAATATACATTTTGCATGATTACACTATCATGATACAGATACATTAAGGCAAGGGTGCTTAAGGTCAGTCCTTGAGGGCTACCAACAGGTCAGGTTTTCAAGATTTTTGTAATTGACCCATACAATAATTACCCAATTATCTTAAACTTAATTATGACTAAGACAACTTGCTATGGTACTGTATATACTCCCCCAAAATCTTGGCCTGTGGGTTCTGTAGCTCTTAAGGGCTGAACTTGAGCACCACTGCACTACTAAGGAAGGAACCCTGCTATTACTATGTATGCAGCTTACAAGCTTTGTTTTTGCTATGAAGATTTTACCCAGCTGCAGCAAAGTGTAGGCATTTCCTGAACTGTCACATAGAGTTATGCTAGATGTACCGATCAAACCACAGTGTGAGTTCCACCTATGTGTTTATGTTACAGCTAAAGGAAACTTTCCCCAGATACAATTATGGAGGATTTGAACTGAAAGAAATTAAAGTATCAGACAGTAAAGATTTAAATAAATCTGTCAAAATTAGTTGCATAGTTCTAAGTCTGATTGAAGCTCTTATTAACCTGTACATTACCAGGAAAAGCACTCTGTATTAGATTTGTCACAATCAAACTGTATGCAGGTTCCCATGAGTGTGGAGGTGAAATGGAGTGAGCTTTTAACCATTTAAAAGTGGGAGGGAGTGAGCATTTGCCATTCTGTTCAGCTGGTCCTAGCTGATTTGGAGGGTGGCTCCTCCTTCCCAGTTTTGAAGCTCACCCCCTCCCACTTTTAAATGATTAAAAGCTCACTCCATTTCACCTCCACACTCATGGGAACCTGCATACAGTTTGATTGTGACAAATCTAATACAGAGTGCTTTTCCTGGTAATGTACAGGTTAATAAGAGCTTCAATCAGACTTAGAACTATGCAACTAATTTTGACAGATTTATTATAAATCATTCTTCCTGGTAATGTACAGGTTATTAAGAATTTATTTTAGTGTTAGGACCCTTGAGATGTGGTCTGCCTTGGAGGGGCTCAACGGCTTACAACACTTTGGCCAAAGGGTTAAATTAAAAGACCATTTTATTAAAAAGATATATATATATATATGTATATATATATATACCACTCCGGGAAGAAGGCCCCCTTGGCTGAAACGCGTAAAGTGTTCACTGACGGCAGTATACATGATTTCTACAGCGTGACCTTTGCTTTATGATGCAACTCCCATGGACGATATGAGAGACTGCAATCTATGTTGGAATTACTCTCCCTTGGACTGACTCATACACTATTATGGACAGCTGAGTATCACTTTCTCTGCTGCTCTGAGTCCTTTCCCCTTTGTGGGATGTAGGCAAACGCTGGTTTGATTGAGCATCCAGTACTGGCTTTATTTTTCATCCTATATAGCCATGTGTTTTGCCTTTTTGTCAGAATCCACAGGAATGTTTTGCACTCATGTTTTTTGATATTTTTATTATTTTTGATTATTGCTGCATAGGGTTTGAGTACTTTTCATCTTATTTTCCCCTGTGTCTCCCCCTTGGTTTAAGATATATTATTTTTTCTTATGTTCACTATTGTGTATATACGTTTATTCATTGTATATAATTAATTATTTTTTCTTTTGGGTTTAGTTATATTATTTGTAGCTAGGATCCTTAGGGGGTGTTGTAATCCTTTAGCTCATTTGTATCACCTCATATTTTTGAGAGGGTATATTATGTGATACATTTAAGCTCTTGGTTTTACTTTCAGCGATATTAAATGCATTATTTTTCTAGTCACAGCTTTCTTATTTTTGTTATGCTGCCTACAGTGTGTTTATGTTTTTAATGTTAGTGTGTCTTATTGTTCGTGATTAAAATCATTTCCTTTATCTATTTTGACTTAGAATCCAAGTCTTTTTTCTTTATATTAGATTAGTTATTCTGTGGTATATTTAGAGTGCTATTTTGGGGATTGTTTCAGTCTTTTTGTGTATTATATATATATATATATATACAGTGTTCGACAAATCACCCAAAAATCTACTCGCCACCTAGTCCCGCCCCCAACCCTAGTCCCGCCCCCAACCCCACTTTAAAATAAAATATATAAATAAAATACATTTAATAAATTCCTAGTCAGAACAACATTCGTTTTTGACATAAATGTATTTATTGTATTACATTATACTACAATTAGTCCTTGTTATGTGTGTGTGTTTACGTAAATGTCGGATCTAGAAATAAAAGCCCAGTGTGAATGACTAGTTTCCTGAACCCCTTAACTAGTGTCTGGACATCCCCGCTTCACAATATCTAAAGCAGCAATCCCGCCTGGGATCTTACCTGATCCGCAGTCCCTCAATGTCCAGGTACCCTCATTCCCGCAATGTTATACATTGGAGGGGATGTGTTCCCTACCTCTCTTCTGGGTTAGAGGGGTTCCAATGTCTTCCGTGTGAAGCTTGAGTCAGAGCAGTATAGGATATTTCGGTGAAGTATAGGGCACGTAAGATATATAGGGTAAATAAGAGATCCAGAGTGTGGGGGAGAAAGAGAGAGTGTGGGGAGAGAGAGAGAGTGTGGGGGAGAAAGAGAGAGAGAGAGTGAATGGGAGGGAAGAGAGAGTGAGTGGGGGGGAGAGAGAGAGTGTGGGGGGGAGAGAGAGAGAGTGTGGGGGAGAGAGAGAGAGAGAGAGAGTGTGGTGGAGAGAGAGTGTGGGGGAGAGAGAGAGAGTGTGTGGGGGAGAGAGAGAGAGAGAGAGAGAGAGTGGGGGAGAGAGAGAGAGTGTGGGGGGGAGAGAGAGAGTGTGTGGGGGAGAGAGAGAGTGTGTGGGAGAGAGAGAGAGTGTGTGGGGGAGAGAGAGAGAGAGTGTGGGGGAGAGAGAGAGAGTGTGGGGGAGAGAGAGTGTGTGGGGGAGAGAGAGAGTGTGTGGGGGAGAGAGAGAGTGTGTGGGGGAGAGAGAGAGAGAGTGTGGGGGAGAGAGAGAGAGAGAGTGTGTGGGGGAGAGAGAGAGAGTGTGTGGGGGAGAGAGAGAGTGTGTGTGGGGGAGAGAGAGAGAGAGAGTGTGTGGGGGAGAGAGAAAGAGAGTGTGTGGGGAAGAGAGAGAGAGTGTGGGGGAGAGAGAGAGTGTGTGGGGGAGAGAGAGTGTGGGGGGGAGACACAGAGGGGAGAAATGGTGGGGGGGGGGTGACTGACTGGGGGGGGGGTGACTTACTGGGGGGGGTGACCGACTGGGGGGGGGTTACTGACTGGGGGGCAGGTGACTGACTGGGAGGGGGGGGACTGACTGGGGGGTGGGTGACTGACTGGGGGGGTGACTGACTGGGGGGTGGGTGACTGACTGGGGGGGTGACTGACTGGGGGGGGTGACTGACGGGGGGGGTGACTGACTGGGGGGGGTGACTGACTGTGGGGGGTGACTGACTGGGGGGGGTGACTGACTGGGGGGGGCTGACTGACTGGGGGGAGGGGTGACTGACTGGGGGGGGTGACTGACTGGGGGGGGGTGACTGACGGGGGGATGACTGACTGGGGGGGGTGACTGACTGCGGGGGGTGACTGACTGGGGGGGTGACTGACTGGGGGGGGGGGCTGACTGACTGGGGGGAGGGGTGACTGACTGGGGGGCGGGTGACTGACTGGGAGGGGGGGTGACTGACTGGGGGGTGGGTGACTGACTGGGGGGGGTGACTGACTGGGGGGTGGGTGACTGACTGGGGGGGTGACTGATTGGGGGGGGTGAACTGACTTGGGGGGGGTGACTGACTTGGGTGGGATGACTGACTGGGGGGGTGACTGACTGGGGGGAGGTGACTGACTGGGGGGGGGGTTACTGATTGGGGGGGAGAGGTTACTGATTGGAGGGGAGAGGTTACTGATTGGGGGGGAGAGGTTACTGATTGGGGGGGAGAGGTTACTGATTGGGGGGGAGAGGTTACTGCTTGGGGGGGAGAGGTTACTGATTGGGGGGGAGGTTACTGATTGGGGGGGTACCTCTGGTGTCACACACATACACATACTCCCATACACACATACGCATTCATTCACACACACAAACATTCTCCCACACACACATACACATTCTCCCACACACACACAGGGGAGGAAAGGCCATGACCAGCACCACGTTCCTCCCCAACCACCCGCGCCCATCTCCCACTCGTGGGGGGGGGCAGGCCGACATCCTCCCCTCCAATCAGCAGGGTGCGTGGGAGGAACGTGACGAGGTATCCCCCAGCGGGTGCCCCAGGCGACAGTCAGCCCCGCCGTGGCCGCCACTGCCCTGCTCCCCTCGCCGGCATGTAGTCACAGTGCGCGGCCAAGCAGCTTCGCAGGCTGCTTCTTCCCCCCAGCCCGCAGCGGCATGAAGCTCGTGGGGGGGAGGGACAGGCCGACATCCCCCCCACCTCATGCGGCTGCGCCATCATGAAGCTAGCTGGCGCATGGGAGGCACGAGGTGAGGAGTGAGGGCCAAGGCCCCCCCCCCCCGCATGCCAACCGGGCTGCAGCAGTGGGGACCTCCCGCCCCGGGCAGCGATCGGTGGATCGAGGGGAAAGGGACAGGAGGAGGGGAAGGGGACAGGAGCAGGGGACAGGAGAGCTGCCGCGGAGGGAGTCATGTGGGGACCAGGGTGATCACAGGGAAGGAGCAGAGGGGCCACAGCATGGCAAGTACTAACCCTCCAACAGATGTCCGGGCAGAAAGAATGGCCACTCGTTATGGGCGGGCTCATATAGAGCCTGGCCGCGCGCCCACAAAGCCTGGGAGTGCGCGCCAATCAGCTGTCAGGTAGGGGGAGTTTTTTTTTTTTTTTTTTTTTTAGCGCGAGCAGGGAAAATTTCAGCGCGAGCAGGGAAATTAAAAAAAAAACACGTGTGCTGCTTGGGCCAATATTTACTCGCCCGGGGGTTAAATCCACACGCCCGGGGCGCGTAAATGTATAGGATTGTCGAATACTGTATATATATATAGGCACTGTACCGTGTATCTGTGTTAATGGATGTAGCACTGAGCTCTGTCTGTGTTTCATGTTCTGTCTCCAGTTTTAAATATATATTGCCATGCTCAGTAGCACTCCTCTTTGACACCTATACGCATATATATATTGTGGTTATTTTGGGGGGTCAATATGAGCTTATTGGGGCTCTGTATGTTTTGCAATTCTGTTCAGCTGGTCCTAGCTGATTTGGAGAGTGGCTCCTCCTTCCCAGTTTTGAACTCTTCAGGATGTTTGGGGAACCCAAGAGTTCCTAGGAACCCCTGTTGAAAAACTGGTCTAAGAGACAGGTATGGAACAAATACATTATCAATCAAGGTACTACCTGAATTACTTTAATGGTCCCACCACCATCTTTACCATATTTTCTTCTCTAGCCTTGGTTTTTCTTTGCAATTTGTGTAATACATGTTTAAGCACATAGTATTAGTTAATTGCTTCAATATTTTTACATTATTGTTGTGTTAATATTTAATAGGCTTTTCAATAATTGATTACTATAATTTAAAATTCCGTTAATAACGTTTATGTTATTGTATTCACTTTTCAGTGTTGTTTGTATGTAAAGAAATCTAAATCAATTATTTAAGCGAAGAAGCAAAAATTGCAGGAAAATGCCCCGTAGCTGTTAGGGGTGTCTCCCATCTGCTTCACATGATCAGCTTCTGGAAGTGAAAGTGGTACAACCCCAAGGGCAATATTACTAGTGGGTGCTAAACCATAAGAAACCATATAGCACATAAGTGTGTATAGACCATAACGGTGTCGTAAGGTGTTTTATGGCATAGCACTGCTAGGTAACATGGCTCCAAATGTAAACATAACTAAAGTTATCTCATCCTGTAAAGTGATATACAAATGTTGCTATTGATGGACATAATGGAGTCTAATTAGCAAGGTGTTCAGGATGCAAAATGATGTAAATAACAGGACTAGAAATAGCAAAGAAAAAAAGTCTCTGAAACGCTAACAGGGATTTTTTTATTTGAAATCCAATAAAAAAAATTCTATGCTGCAATATTCATCAGTGCAGCTGGGAGACTTGGCAAACTCATCTCTTAGTCTTTTGCACTGTCCACAAGTATGGAAACATTCTGCTCAGAAATGTACACAATGCTTTATTTTATGTTTAATATGTTGTCATGGTAAATCAGATAGTTCTCAAAGCCCCATAACAACCAGGAATAGGGACAGCAGGTATTATAGCAATGATTTGTTCTGGAGAAAAACACCACGCAGAAGCAGTATTGAGCTAGGTTGGAGCCATACTGTATTTTTGATAAATTGCACTCAGAGCTTAATGTAAAAACAAAAATGGAAATACAAGGAGAATTTCCTGAATTGTTCCAGTACGTCAGAAGGACTAGAAATGAGAACTTAAACCACAGGACTGCAGACAACTTACCCTATTAAGTATTTATTAAAGTGGGCAGTGTACACACAGCACCTAATGGGACAACCCATCTTAAGAGCAAAGTGGTGTAATGACTGACATGTTTAAGGTGTTAATGAAGGGCAGCCGACTCCTTTCCCAGGGCCCAGGACTAGTGTCTCCACATGGGCCCCGGTTTGTTGAGTGTTTGCCGCCCCACCACCCTGTCGGTGGCCCTGTGAGTCCCTCCCCCTCTTGTCTCGCACACTTTCTCTCACTCTTCCCCTTTTTTATCACCCTCCTCCCCTCTCTCTTAGTCTCCCAACCTCTCTCTCACTCGCTACCCCTCTCTATCTTCCTCCCCCATTTTTCCCTCTTCCCCCTTCCATCTAACTCCACCCCCTCCCTCACTCCCCTCCCCTTTCTGTCTCTTCCTCTCTCTCCCCTGCTCTCTCCGACCCTATCCCCCTCTATCTCTGTCACTCAGTCTCTTTCTCACTCTCCCTCCTTTTCCTCTCACTCTCCCCCCTCCTCTCTCCCATTCTCCCCTCATTTTGTATCAATCTTTTTTATTGGCATTGTCATTTACAGGCATGGTTACATTATGGACAACAACATATAACTTTTTAACTTTGATAACACTGAGTGAATACTGGCCAACATAGTTTTTTCCTGTTTTTGGAAGTTGAGAGTAAGGGTAGAGTGGAGGGGGATGGGGGGGGGACAGGGGGGGTAGACAAAATGAAAAGGGGGGGGGAGGTCCCCCTTAGTTCATCTCCTCGTTCCGGTTTTTCGCCTTATCCCGTTATCTCAGGCCCTGGGGACCTATCCATGGATCCCATGTGTTCCAGAACTGCGGCATTTTTTTGTGTAACATGGCAGTTAGTTTTTCCATTGACATTACCTTGTCCACCCGTCTTATGACCGTGTTTCTTGCAGGAGCTTTGACCTGCTTCCAGGCTGCTGCTATTGAGCATCTGGCCGCCGTCAATATTGCAGAGACTAGTCTACTCATTGGAGGGGGTAGGTCGTCGAACGGTTTACTCAGCACCAGGTACAGTGGATCCAGGGGGAGAGGGATCCCCGTTGTCTCATAGAGCAGCGTCTGAATCTTTACCCACCATTCTCCCCTCTTAATCCCACTTTCCCCTCACTCCCACTTTCCTCCCTCCTCTCACTCTCCCACCTATCTCTCACTCTCCTCCTGTCTTTCTTAAGCTCCCCACCTCTCATTTACTCTCAACTCCTCTCCCTCCCCTATTTTCTCTCTCTTCACCATTTCCATCTCACTTCTCTCCCTCTTTTCCCCCTCTTGCCCTCTCCTCATTCTCCCCCTCGTCTCACTCTCCCCTTCTCTCTCTATCTCTCCCCCTCTCTCTCACTCACCCTCTCTTCTCATTACTTCCCCTCTCTCTCACTTTCCCACTCTTGCTCTCCCCCTTCTTTCTCCCAGTTTTTCCCCTCCTCTTTCCCACTTTCCCTCCTCCTCTCTCCCACTTTCCCCCTCTCTCTCGCTCTCACACATCCCCCTCCTCTCTCTCACTCTTCCCCCCTTTCTCTCTCACCACCCTTTTTCTCTTACTCTTCCCGTCTCTTCCTCTCCCCCCTCTCTTTCTCATTCTCCACCCTTTTCTATCTTTATCCCCCTCTCCCTTCTTCCTTTTCTTTCTCTCTTATCCCCTTCCATTTCAATCTCCCCCCTCTCTCTTTCCTCTCTATCTCTTTCTCTCCCCCATCGCTCTCTCATGTCCCCTTTCACATCCCCGTCTTCCTCTATCACTTCCCCCCTTGTCTCTCACTCCCCCCTCTCTCTCCCCTGTTCTCTGAACCTATCCCCTTCTATCTGTCTCTCGCTCTCTCATTCTCTTTCTCACTCTCCCTCCTTTCTCTCCGCCTTCCGCTCTCCCATTTCCCCCCTCTTCTTTCCAACTTTCCCCCACTTCACTCCCATTTTCCCCCTCATCTCTCTCACTCTGCCTCCTTTCTCTTTCTCTCACTCTCTCTGCCACATCTCTCTCTCTCACTGTCCTCCCATCTCTTGTAATCTCCCCACCTCTCACTTACTCTTCACCCTCTCTCTCCCCTACTTTTCTCGCTCTCTTCCCCCACCCCTTCCATCTCACTTTTCTCCCCTTCTCCCCTTTCTTCCCCTCTGTCTCGCTCTCCCCTTCTCTCTCTATCTCCCGCCCCTCTCTCTCACTCTTCTCTCACTCTTCCCCCTCTGTCACTTTCCTCACTCATGCTTTCCCCTCACCCTCCCTTCTATCTCACTCTCCCCTCTTCTCTGTCTATTTCCCCCATGCTCTCTCTAGCTGCCATTTCTCTCTCCCACTTTTCTCTCTCCTCTCTCCCACTTTCCCTTCCCCTCTATCCCTCTTCCCCCTTATCTCACACTTCCCCCTCATCTCTCTCACTCTTCTCCATCCTCTCACTCTCACTCTTCCCCCCTTTCTCTCTCACTCCTCCACCCTTTTTCTCTTACCCTCTCTCTCCCTTTCCCCCTCTCCCCCCCTCTCTCTTCACACTTCTCTATCTTACTCTCCCTTCTTCACTTTCTCTCTCTTTTCCCCTTCCATCCCACTCTCCACCTCTCTCTCTTTCCTCTCTTTCCTCTCTCTCCCCCTCTTTCACATCCCCCGTCTCTCCCTTTTCTCTTACCCTCCTTTCTACACTCTATCACATTCTCCCCTCTCTGCCGCTCCACCTCTCTCCTTTTTTTTCTCTCACTCTACCTTTCTCTCTTACTCTCTCCTCTCTTTCACTCACACACTTCTCCTCTCACATTCCCCCTTGTTTCTCTCTCATGTTCCCTCTCATCTCTCTCTTCCCCCTTCTCTCTCTCTCACATTTCTACCTTCTTCTGTCTCGCACTTCCCCTTCTCTCTCACTCTTCCCTCCTTCTATCCCACTCTTCCCTCCTCTCTCTCACATTAATTCCCTCTTCGCTCTTCCTCATCTCTCTCTCTGTCCTTCACTCCCCCCCCCCCATCCATACCTGTGGAGCAGGTATGCTGATGATGGAAGTTAACGTCCGGGTTCGACCACCAGGGCTGGGACAGATGTCTCTGCGTTCCCCTTCTCTCGATGACCCTGTACATATAGGGGATTGATGCCTTTTTTTTTTTTTAACAAAGTCTGACACCGATACATTTTCTGTAATTGTTGTCACAGGTGACCAGAACTTATCATCGGAATCAAGGCACCAGACAGGACAAAGCAGTTCAATAAATAATTTTTATTCCAGCCAGAGCCGGCAAGCACAACACAAAAACACACACAGATCAGAACTATACTCAGTAAAACAGGGGCAAACAGGGGGAATCCTAGCTAGCTAGGTGCTGAGCGCCACATGGAAGGCTTACTCAGGGTTTGCTTTCACACATCGTTAGGGTAGGGACCGTATAGACCTCTCTGGTGTGATTTGCGGCAGAGCCCTTTAAAAAATTCTGCTTAAAAGTCCTGCTCTCCGCTTGCCTAGCAAGGCACAGTCTGTAGTACAAAAGCACTTTAACATTTTCCATGGTTCGGCTCCCAGACTGGTTTTCTGGTGTCTCCGGTACGGTATTGGAGCACACAGCTTAGTTCACCTCCACGTCAGGATCAGAATCAGATCCTGAACGCTGATCTGGTTCTCCTTTCATAGATTCCCCGCTACCATAGGAAATCATGGTTGAAGGGCTGTCGACCAATCACAGCCCAGGTGTTGTTCAGGAACCAATCAGGATGCAAGGCCTTGACTGCATTGGCCAATCAGGGCTGGGACGGGTCTGAGAGAGTTAAAGGGCTTTGGAGGGAAATGCAAATGGGCTAATAGAAGCAGCATCTACAAGCGGGAGCTCGGCAATGGCTTCTCCCAGCTGGCAGGATATCCACCACACGGCTGGGGAGGCAGCGAGTGCTCCGCTTTTTGGATGGATGGCCCCCCAGCCCGGTCTTTCCTTAGTCCCTGCACCTGACCTTCCCCTCCAGTCCCAGCAATAGCCATTTTCTCCGGACATGCGGGATGCACAAAGGGTTTCTTGGCCCTGCATGTCCAGTTACCTTGGCTATGCTTTATTGTGGGCACAAACACATTTTTTATACTTTCAGTATATTTGACCCACAGGAATAAAGAGTACAGTTTACATGGGATGCAAAGGGCTACCGGACATGTAAAAACAGGGTAGCTCAGGGGTCTGGTGGCCAGATGAGCCACAGGGAAGGACGTGGGGCCAGGGACCGGGCTTAACCTTAATTATACTGGTCCCTGGGCCCCTTTCCACCACAATCATTTTTTAAAGTTAGTTTCTAAACATTGTGAGCTGAGATTTTGGAGGGGATTAATTTCGCTCCCTTTCGCCTGATGTCACTGTGTGCTTACACATCTCTCCCCTTTCCCTTTCCTTTATTGGGCTCTGGGGAGTACATGGTCTGGTGAGAGTAAAGAAAATATTTGAATGACAAACCCAGCCTATTCAGAGGCACCTAACAAATGCAATTTGTAATTAATTTCCAGAAAAAACAAAAGAAGTAGAATCTTACATTTAGCAGTTCAATTATTTTAAGTGAGCAAATTAAATTATTTACAAAAGGTTGTTTTTGGGCTTGGGATTGCACAAATCATACATGTTCTTCGCATGCCTATGCACACACGACTTGATAGATACTGTACACTGCTGATTTAGCTGTGTTTCTCATATTTAACAGGCCATTCTAAATTGGATTTATACTATGACCCCTACAGTACCTCGTGTTCTCTATTACGTTTGCTGGTGCTAAAACGATCTCAACGTCTTAGGCGTGTAATATAGTGAGCGTGTGCGCTACCGTGCGCGCACGCGTCAATTAAAATTGGCTTTGTCCACGCCTGGCGTTGTATACTTCAACCGCGCGCACACACGGCAGTGAGCGGTGGCGCGACAGATCACATGAAATACATGAAAATTTATATTTTCGCGCTGCTGCCACGCGACGCTGCCAAGCCAATCACAGCGCGGCTATCGCTGTGACGTCTATAGCCACGCCCCCTAGCCGCGCACTCCACCGCGTTGATAAACGAAACGCAAAACGCCAGGCATATGCCCGCATGCGCACCAGCGCCTACTATATAACAAGCCTTAGAAATCAACCAAGAGGAACGCTTCAGGCTGCAAATGTACAAAAAACACAACTTTTCTACAAGTCTAAAAGTGCAGAAATATCCGTTTTTCTACTTTTTCAAAGCAAACCAATCTTAAAAATACCCAAGCGCTAGGAAACAGCTATTCACAATTGAATGATCCCTCTTTTTGGTATACTATTGCAATGTATTGTACCTTTAAAAGTTTACAAATTCGAATGTATTGTATTCATCTTCCATTGATTCCCACAGTTTTTCTTTCATTTCTTTGTTCTATTTTGTAAACTTTCCATGAAAATGAAATTGGGCCATTTGTTTTTGTTTTTTTGCATGGACGTCGGTAACTAGATCTACAAAGGAATCTGTTTAGTGGCTCTCTTTTACTTTAGAATGCTTTCCAACATCCGTGAAATATTATCTTACACACTGACACCGCCCTATTCAATACTTTCCACACTATTCATTGTGGTCAGAAGCTGTTATTACATAGTCAAAATGTGGTAACATCCATTCTCTTGAATGGAAGTCGCTGTTTTGTTGACCATGCATTGACAGCTTAACAACTGAATATGGGCATTTATTTGGCTGTGTTTCATTAAGCCGTGATACTGGGAATAGCGCCTCATCCGGTGTTAATTAACATTCAAGTCAATAACAGTTAACCCTGGATTGAGATGCAGTACCCGGCATCACGGCTTTGTGACTCCAGGTCTCTGTGAGGAAGATTAACAAATGAAGCGGTCTTCTGCTGCACACAAACGCACAAAGACGTTGATGCTCCTTATTTTCTCATTTCTGTTTATTGCAGATCATTATGACCGTGCTCAGCACAACGTTTCAGGGGATGCAGCCCCTTCATCAGGTGCACTAAAATATGAAGACCTCTTCATTTGTTAATCAGTGTCCATATTAGCAGCATTGGCATTCCATGCTATATGCTCCATGACCACAAGAGAGACTGTGGGAATTGGCAATAGAGCAAAGTGATGCTTTAAAGTTGCAGACCAAGCAATATCCTACATGTCTTTTTTTTTTTAATTTTTTAATAAATCAGTTGTGTACTATGAGAAAATACTTGTAGCATTTGTTAAACAACTCTAAGTGACATTTTTAATGTATTATAATGTAATAATCATGTTTTGTCTCTATAGCAACCACTTACAAAGTCATATCCCCTTCCTCTTCTGAAACAGGCCCTGGCACACCCCTTTTTGAGCCCTGCCCTCTCTTTAGCAATGCACCAATTGTTTATACTGACTGCCTGGTCACATGATCTTTGCCACAGAACTTTGCATCTTTGGTCCTCTTCTGCTGCACTGACAGCCATTTAGTGAACCACCGAGCCGAATCTTCGCCGATTGGTCACAGGAGAACAGATCGATCTTCAATTTAGCTAATTACTTATCATTGTGTGAATTGTATTGATGCACATATTAAAGGGGGGGGGGGGCGGGAAACTGCTGCTTCATGGCTGGGGTAAGTAAACTTTTTACACTGAGCCCCGCTTTTCATCTCTGATATTATTTGGGTCCCCCTGCCTGATGTGATCCAAATCACATGACTTTTTTATATTAATCAGTAGAACATTTTTAAAACAGTAAAACATGACAAATGTTATAGGTTTGTTTTTAAATAAATCAGCATAGTAGTGTAGCCCATAGACCCCCACCCGGTCGCAGATTGGACCCCCTAAGGCGTACTTGGGCCTGTCTACGTGTCTGTGTGTGCATACCTGTTGACAACAGGAAGGCTTGAGTCTCCCGCGATGGTATGGGGGATGACACGATCAGGTTTCTGGGGTGAATGCCTTCGTTTCAGCTAGTGGTGCAGCGCCTCAATCTCTGGTAAGCCCCTGGGATGCGGGGTGGAACCCTTCCAGAGAATTCCCACACAGGGAAGAGAGATTCCAGTCACACACGATAGCTCCTTCTTAAAAGCAGCAGGTCTTTATTCACCAGCAGCAGTAGCAGCAATAACAGCAACAGTGCGTTCAGGCCAGTACAGGTGGTCAGCTCCTCCAGACCGCTCTCCCTCAGGATGGTCTCTTTCCCTGCCACCACCCCAGGCCGAGGGCACCAAGGGTGGGGCTAACTCTTCCCTCACCCCCTAAACAGGGTGAGAGGAATTGGTCCACCTCCCTGACTATACTTCCATCAGCTCTACTCATAGGCTGCTGGCTTCTCCAACTGTACACTCCTAAACTCACACTCTAAGACTAACTTCATTCTCTCACTAAATAGGAAGTGCCCTGCCCTTTATGATATCAGCAGGCCCCTCCCCCGTGTCTCTTGCCTTAGACACAGGGTCAGGTGGCCTACCTCCTCCACTCAGAGCAGTGCTTGAAGTGGGGGAAACCCATGATAACTTCTGTCAGCCTGCCCTTACCAGGGCTTATACCAGAAGGAGGAAAGACATATAGCCCAATTTCTTACCAAGGCTACACTCTCCCTCAGGTGGAATCCAATGGTCCCCACTTGGACCTAAATTTGCAGTACCATCCTGCAGGCGAACAATCTGTGGATTACAAACACAAGTTAATCAGTGCGTACACATCAGACTGTCCCACCCAGATGGCGAATCAATAACATTGGGTACCTCCCAACATGGAGAACCCAAACTAATAATAATGGTGAGGGTCAGGTTTCCTTACTTCCCGCCCATTGTGATCTACAACCTTTATGTAATAGGGTTGTACAGACCCATACTCCGGCCTATACACCACACTGTTCATGTAAATGTTTCGACCGGTACTCCAAGCTCTTATGATATTGCAGATTTTCTCTCCTCTCAAATAAGCGGCCCTACCAAACTTAGTTCGTAGGTACTCAAGGACAGCTTCTCGGAGCCAGGTATCTCTCTACTCCTCTATTTCTTGCATAATGGGCTCCGGCACATACGGGAATTCATAGCCATGGGATTGCCGGTACCTTGCCACTATGGCCCTGTCTGCCCTACTTAGCTTCGTCAGCTTCCTGTCCCCAGCCTTGCCTGGCAGTACCCAGAACTGTGGCTCCTCAGGGGCAATATCGTCATACAAAATAGATAAGCCTTGAGGAATAATTATCTTCTGCTCAATCTCTCGGTACCTATTTTCTAGTTCATCGGCAACCTCCTGGGAGAAAAGGTGTCTACAGCCCACCAATGATCTACTATGCTGTTTTTGATAAGCACGAACCTGGTGCGGTCCATACCCTCATGGTAACCTGTGAACAGCGGTGCCCACCACTTATCTTGATGCTCATATGATACTACACCCATACCTGTATCTGACTCTGTTTGTGAGGACACACCTGACGTCGCGGCCTCAGTAGAGTGTGAGCCTTTGTATCTACCTTGGATAACATTGGTGTAGGTCGTGGGATTCATCTTATGTACTACTGGACTCACAGGACCCGCTTGAGCAGTAGTCTGGGACCCTCGGGCCCTACCTCTAGGCACAGGATTAAATGCAACACGTATAACACTGGAATAGGGTATCTCCCCATAAGACCCTTCATCACTCAATTCCCAATCCCTCCAATCAGTTAAATATTTGGGCGTCTTTGCCACTATGACCCAGTGGCATGACACGTGACGGGGCAGGGGCAGTGGCCGGAGCAATGGCGCTAGGGGTGGTGACCATGGGATCAGCAATGTCCTGCAAAGTGTCTCTGAGTCGGTAAATGCCACGACCGGTAGGCATCTTTCCTTCTTGCTCTTTCCGCCGCACTACGGGCTCCTCTCTTGGCTACCTGGGCCTTGAATTCTTCAAATTCCGCTTCCATTCCCGCTCTCCTCATTGAAGAGAACAAAGCCTTCCGGGCCTTTGCGCCAGTCGGACCAGGAAGTGACGTCATCGCTGGTGGCCGCGGAATCTCCATCCGCTCCGTGGTCTCGCACCGGAAGTGCGTCGAGGACCGGAAGGGGCGGTGGTGGACCATCAGGATTGTGGACGGGCAGGTAGGCCACAAGCCTTTCTCTCTCCTCCGATTCCGTCTTCGCCTGGCGGGAGTAAGGGGGGGTGGTCTCCTAACCGCTCCGCTGCCGGCTGATGCTTGTGGGTTCCTCCGGAGCCGTCTCGGATCCCATCTCCACCGCTCTGGGAGTCGCGACGGCCGTGGGACTGCTACGCGGCTCAGGCCGCACCATCGCTCGCCGTCGGGGGGTCTCCGGACTCGTCTGCTCCCTCGCACAGGTAAGTGGAACTGACTCTTTATTACAGCTGGGGTGGTTCGCCGGTAGGCGCATCGCCACGATGATAGGCCGTCTCCTTCCGCCGACGAGGACCGCAACGGTTCCTCCGCTTGGGAGTCACCTTAAGCTCTTGCCGCACCGCCAGTGGATAGTGGTACGAAACGGGCCCGCTCTGGTACCTCCCCTGCAGTCGCGCTCTCCTCCGCTGGGACATCTCTGGTTGGCTTGGCATCGGTCCCTACCTCAGGGGTGGTATAGGGGACCAGGACAGTCTTCTCCTCCGCTTCCGTCACCTCAACCAGGGTTCCTGGAGAGGCACCTCGCGGAGTCTTAATCATAGGCCATGACTCGACGGGCCATAAGTAGAATGTGCCACACTGGGGGCATTGTGCTGTTGTGCTCGGTGCCGCTCCGGGTGTCCTGCAGTGTACACACAGGCACTGGAGATACTCTTGCCCATCAACCTCCACAACCAGGAAGCCTCCTGGAAACTGATAGGTGGTCACACTCAGATCAGCCATCTTTTGCGCGGGGGTTGAGTAGTTCAGCTCGCTCTTAGCACCTTCTTCGTCAATGGTCAGGCAGAAGTGAAGTTCCTCGCTCTCACTTCCTGTCCCTCCTTTCTCTGGAGAGGACTGCTCTGATTGGTTCTTGGTGTGCCCCCTCCCTCTGGTGGAAACAAGAGGAGGGGCACTCTCTCGCTCTGCGTGATGTGGCTTCATCTGTCGGCCAGTCACTGCACAGGTGGGCGTGCTTTCGGCCTTCGCGCCGCTCTGCTCTGTCAGCTGGGGCTCTGGGTTTGGCACCAAATCCCTGCACATCTCTCGCCACATATTTTGCACAGCCTGCTTGCACGCAGCACGTGCGTGATCTAGGCTCGGCGGGAACCGCCATTTTGGATTGGCTGCAACTCGTGTGGCATTGAATGACGCTGCTGTCGCCATTTTAGCCTCCTCCATGCCCCGCAGAGCACATGTATCTCTGGCCGCCATCTTTAATGAGCCCACTAAGCCCACGATAGCGCTACTCTCAGTGTCTACTGTGCAACACAGTCCTAGACACTTACTATTCTCTCTGAATGCTCTAACCCACGAATATAACGTATGGCATACCCCAGGCTAGGCAGAACTCCATCTTAGTACACCGCACTCGCTGACGGTTCATCACAAGCACTCTGTGGTGTGTTCTCTGGGTACTGGCTAGGGTACTAGGCATCTCCTAAGTTCTGGGTGTCTCCTACTTTTGGCCACTCATAGTGCGGGCCCTGGGCCATGGTCCCTGGACAAGATAACAGGCTAACCCTCCCAGTTGTCTCACACTATCTGCCTCAAGGGACTAGGACAGTTATAGCCATGCGCCCACATTTACAACACCCTCATAGGGCACCCAGGGCGTACTGGGCGAGAGATCATGCTCTCCTGACTACCCCCAGTATGCAAACATGCCCTACTCTCTGTAGCACTTGCGCTGAAGGTGTACCTAACACTTTCAGTCCTGCTTCGCTGAAAACCTGTCCTGTTTATCTCAGCAGTGCCTCCAACTGTAGCCCATAGACCCCCACCCGGTCGCAGATTGGACCTCCTAAGGTGTACTAGGGCCTGGCTATATGTCTGTATGTGGTGCATACCTGTTGGCAACAGGAGGGCCTGAGTCTCCCGCGATGGTATGGGGGATGACAGGATCAGGTTTCTGGGGTGAATGCCTTCGTTTCAGCTAGTGGTGCAGCGCCTCCATCTCTGGTAAGCCCTTTGATGCGGGGTGGAACCCTTCCAGAGAATTCCCATACAGGGAAGAGAGATTCCAGTCTCACACGATAGCTCCTTCTTAAAAGCAGCAGGTCTTTATTCACCAGCAGCAGTAGCAGCAATAACAGCAACAGTGCGTTCAGGCCAGTACAGGTGGTCAGCTCCTCCAGACCGCTCTCCCTCAGGATGGTCTCTTTCCCTGCCTCCACCCCAGGCCGAGGGCACCCAGGGTGGGGCTAACTCTTCTCTCACCCCCTAAGCAGGGTGACAGGAATTGGTCCACCTCCTTGATTATACTTCCATCAGCTCTACTCATAGGCTGCTGTCTTCCCCAACTGTACACTCCTAAACTCACACTCTAAGACTAACTTCATTCTCTCACTAAATAGGAAGTGCCCTGCCCTTTATGATATCAGCAGGCCCCTCCCCCGTGTCTCTTGCCTTAGACACAGGGTCAGGTGACCTACCTCCACCATTCAGAGCAGTGCTTGAAGTGGGGGAAACCCATGATAACTTCTGGCAGCCTGCCCTTACCAGGGCTTATACCAGAAGGAGGAAAGACATATAGCCCAATTTCTTACCAGGGCTACATTAGTATAAGATAATACTGACTGCAATTTTTTTTCTCCTTCTCCCCCGTCCTCTCCATGATCCTCTCTGTCCCCCTCCACATCTCCTCTCTCCCCATCCACATCTCCCCCCCTCCTCATCTCATTTCCTCCTCATCTGTCCCCCTCCTCCTCATCAGCTCTCTCCCTCCTCCTCCATATCCCTCTACTCCTCCTCCTCGTCCTCCAGCTCTCTCCCCCTCCAGCTCTCTCCCTCTCCTCCAGCTTTCTCCCCATCCTCCATGCCTACCTGTGGTTGGGGATAGAGGCAGCCAGGGGAGATGATGGCGGCGGTTGGCTGCCAGATTTAAGCAGAGGAGCAGCCAGCAGAGGAGAGGAGTTAGGAGTTGCACCGAGGCAGAGCAGGCTTCCGAGTTGGACCGCTGGGGCGCACTCCTTCCCAGCCGTCCTGCTCTGCCTCTGTGCAACTCCTAACTCCTCTGCCAGCTGCTTCACTCTGGTGGCCCGCCACTGCATAATGTTTTCCCACTGCCATCATCTCCCCCCGCCTGCCCCAATCCCCATCCTGCTTCACGCCGCACGCCCTCCCCCCTCCCCTACAAAATCTTCTGCCCCAGAGTTTTCACACCCCTGCTTTAAGGCATATTAATAAAACTCTAATATTTCCAATGCAAAATTACACCAAACAGCAAGCAATTTGTAGAGGATTTATAGGCTTTCAAATAGATGAACCCATACTCCATGTGGTGATACAAGAGATACCTGGTGGCTGACCGCAGAAAACTCCCATTGACTTGATTCAGAACTTATTGAAATTGCCCCTAAGTTTCAACTATACACTCTTTTTTTAATGAAAAATATTATTTTTGTTCATATATCAAAAATAAAGAATACACCTTTTGAAAATTGGGTCTGTTTTGGTTAATTGTTCTACAGAATTCACGCTCCTAAATTCAGACAGAGTAATACTACTTGTAATGGCTCTTCAAGTTGTATGAACTTTAAGCTAATGAATTGCTGTGTTCATCAAACAGGACCTAGGAATCAATATGATTATATATTATCATTCAGGGCATTGGTTCCTTTCCCAAAGTTTAATTTAAAATCTCCTCATAGCTCTGTGCTGCATAATAATTGGTATTGTTTTACATAGTCTATATATGCATACAGCATTGGCACTCTATAAACTAATTACAATAACAATATGCTTTTTCTACAGTCACAGATAGCCTGAGATAGAAACCTTCAACAGGGATTGCCACGTACGGCACACCTGTGAGCACGTGACCTGCATATGGGACAAGGGTTAATACACAGCTCTCAAACTGTCCCACTTTTCACCTTCGCATAGGTCCCTCAAATGAACAATATCTCCCCTCAATCTGTCCCCATATACAGTACCACCTGTTACGAACAGCACACAAGTGAGCATGTGACTTAGATATGTGACCAGGGTTAATACACAGGGCTACTCTAGCCAATTCACCTTTCTCCTGCGCAAGGTATTTTTAATGAGTTAATATTAACCCCTCACTCAATTGCAATTATATCTTTATGCTGTGTAACATCTGAAGTGTCACATATAAAGTGTCTGTGGCGTTAATACTGGAGTTAGAGGTGGAAGTGAAGACTACAAGAAGATCTGGACTCTACACTACAACAACAACTGTACAACTGTGTGAACTTGGCTTTCTAAATGCTCTGATAATTTGCACTCTTATCTTCTAATACCTGGGAAGTCTATCCTCACTATGCCCTCCCTGTTGCTTTTTCTGCTTAAGGTTTCCTCACTCTTTTGTAAACGTTTCTGTTCCATCCAACTTCCCCACTGACCTCCTAGCCCCATTTCTTCAACTCTCCTCCGCTCGACCTATGACCATACACTGCACCATTATTCATACACCTCTTTCCCAACAACTTCTTTACCCCTCAATAAAAAGCATCCCCACAAATCCTCTATTCACACCCTCTCTCTATCTACTCCTTCCTGCTGCTGCAGATATCTCTCCTAATCCTGGACCCAACCATATGCACACCTGCTCTCACCCATGCCTCCCTGCCACCTCTTCCCCTGCTAATGGTGTTAATCTATTTGATTTAATACTGACTAACCTTTAAAACTCGTCTCACAAATCAAGCATCCCAATAGCCTGCACTCATGGCTATTGTCCCACACCCACAGTCACTACTACCAACCATTGTGGCCAAGCACTGTTATCTACAGCACTTATTCCCTCACCTACTGTCTCTGTAAGTTTCCCATTTTACCACTTTATTATAATTCCCTGTACTGTATTCTCTCTGAAGCGCTGAGTAATCCTTTGGCACTATATGAATAAAGATATACATACATACATACGGTGTCACAACAAGAGAAATTATGCAAATAAAAGATGTAAAATTAATATCTGCCAGGGTCCCAGGCCCTGTTTATAATAGAAAAAACGATGTATTTAACGTACAAAAATCTGTTATAGCAAAATGTGTCTGAAAATGATAATACTCTCTCCAGAGCATGCAAAAGTTCATACAGAGCTCAAAGCATCACTTATTAAATGTTTTAATATATATAAAAATACAGCGCTTACATTACAAAAAAAGGCTTACAAGAACATACAATTACAGTAAATCAGGACAGTTTCTTAAAATAATAGGATAAAACATAAAATATAAATCCCTATACAGTATGTTACCATGTGTCATAGGTTTTCTCCCAGAGAGGTCACTAGTATAGTAAATATAAAAAATCATGTGTTTGGTCCAAAACACACCTCTGTTGGAATATGATTTTCATAATCCTTGCTCAGATTTATGTACTATTTTTCCCACTTTGAAATAACATAAGCCCACCCCTGTCGTAAATCAGCTTTTTCGATTGACAGTTTATGACAGAGAAAATAAACCTGCTACAAACAACGTTTAAATCGTGCCTCAGTATATAACCGCACTCATAACTTCCCTTCTCTAATATTTAGACACACGTGAGCTACATCAATAGATTCAGGCGGTCATGATGGATGCAACGAGACTAATCACGACCGCCTTAATCCTACATTTGAGTGACAAATGGATATCTGTCCTTGGCACCTTTTACCCATGCAATGTGTGGTCTCAGTACATGCCACTATGTGCCACAAATGCATACATGTAATTGTGAGTATGTACAGTAGATGACGTCACATGATATTCTGATTTTTAATAAAGTCCTTCAACGAGAGCATACCCTGTTTGTCAACTCTCTTTGGGATGCACCAGTAATTATTAACAAACGTTTAGATTTCTTTGAGGCTGACAGTATCATCTCTGGTTAGTATTGATGACCTTTTATACAACACATATGTCACCTTGAGTGGGCCATCAGTGACTGGCCCCCCCAATTAAGTACTCTTTGAAGTCCTGCACAGACCCAGGAAAAGTCATGACCTGTCATAAACCCCATATACAGTATAGTGTATTTTTAAACCCAAACTGTACCTTCATTAACCCATGAAGCACCAGATGGATTAAATAACATAACATCTCTTGATATTATCATGACAAAGATTGTCCTCGGTTGGATTGTATAATCTGGTCTAGTTGTTTTTATAAAATGTATTACGTTGAAAGGGCTAATTTTGCCAACGTTTCATTATTTTCACTGTGAAATCAGCAAATACTAAACAGGCTTAACCAAAATGTAGGGAATATATAGGGACAGTTGGTAGCTTTACCAACTGAGGAAAGCAGAGAGCACAAATATTAAAAAGCTGCATAAATTCTGACTGAGAAAAAAAAAGCTTTTTGAGGGGGGGTTGCCATTTTGTTTACATTAATATTTCTCAAAATCAGACAACTATAGAATGATTTCACAATGTAGTAAGTTACCAAGAAAGCTCATGCACAATACATTTTTCTTCATCTGTGGGACTGGCAAATATCCGGATGCCTCTCAATGCTAGTAATTGAGGAGAGTCAGGAGGTTGACAAAACCTCTCCCATGAATCTTTTGTCCAAGCTCTTTTCTCACGGACGCCCAGAAAGATGGGTAGTGCTGCATTTGCCCCAAAGCAGTATCAGTACCTCTGCGCATCTCAAACTATAGGCTGACAAGTGATGCACTCATTGACACAAATCTGTCAAATATGTGGTGTTTCTCAGCGACAATTAGGTGTGTTTTAAACAGGTATAGTATTAAATGGCTCAAAGTTAGGTATTACAAACGACAAGATGATTCAAGTAGAGGCTTGTAACTACCATACAATAGCAGTATAGGCATTCACTGGCAGCCTCCTGTATCACTTCCCATACTCCAGGTGTGCCTTTTCCTTCTAAGGGCCTGTTACTTTGTGTATGACATGTTCCTGGAACTTGGAGAATGGTACTCACCCCAAGATTCTAACCTCTTCCCTGCCTGAAAACCTGCAGTGCGTTGAAATACTGTACTAGGCATAATTAACCATCCTGCAGCATCCTTTCGCAGGGGCCTATTAATATATATTTTTTCCTATTAATATTTATCATGTGAATGTTTCACGTCTCTTGCCATTTGCCACCCTGGAAACATATTGTAGACCTTTGCAGTCATATCAATCTAAACTACATTAATGAATAAAACAACAGCATTGGAAGACTTTCCAAAAAAAGAGCAACGTGTGAAGCCCACTGATGTGAATGCTCACTCTGTAAGAATCCACGGTTCTCTTCGGCTCTAATGGAGTTTATCTGTTTCGGTTTCACTGTAAGGAAGTTCAGGAAGCAGGTGCAGCAGGTGGGCCTGTTATCAAAAACGTCCAAGCCATGTGAGTAAGACACAAGCACAATCACTACACATCACTTTGAAGCAAAGCGCATACTGTACTTTCTAAATGATAAGGATTTTAACATCTGTCTTTATAGTTCTCCTATTTGTTTTTCCCCTGCTCTTTCCATATAAGGGCTCCACCGCGGCTAAAAGCATATTCCAGGAAATTGAGTTGCTGGTAAAAGGAGAAGCTCGGGACCCCGCTAACGCAGTATGAGGACGTATGCTTCACAAAGACTGTAGGAACTAATATTTCCGTTTTCTAATGCAGCTTTTTTTTCTGCTGTAATTTGATTATGCTAAGGCATACAGTGCTTATAATCGGGTAATTCAGCTATTTTACAAGAGATATATTGATTGAAGAAAAACTGCATGGCTTGTAATTTTTTTTACAACTGGGAAGCAAACAGACTTTTGCAAATGGGACAACATGTATATGTGATCTAAGTGTGTTTATACAGTATGTCATGTAGAACAGAAATAGCTCAAATGTGTATCATACACCCAGAAAATGCAATGGCTGACCTAACTTCGAATTTACAAAACAAATTAGGCGAATCATATTAGTGGAAGAAAGAGAAGATTAAGAAAAAAGTGAATCCCAGGTACTAATCCAGTCATTTTAAAGCAGAGGGTTCCATGTGACCAAATGGTGCATCAGATTAACCTGCATTGTCCCCCACAGAAAAACAAAAGAGTTGGCATTACATCTAAACCAAAAGAAATATTGGAATTTAAAGATACATTTATGAACATTTGTTATGAAAACATTGTATTTATAAATGTAAAATGTTAACGTCATTTGAAAACGAATATACTGTAAGTTGTTAAAGTCTTGAAGGATTTTAACTATAAGGATGTCTCAACCATTGGATCATTAAGAAGGGGTTCCTTGCTAGACATCAAATTCAAGAAGCGAAAGAACCTCATTCTAATCTGTTTTAGCAACATTTTACTGCCATACAGAAAGAGTTGACGTCTTAGTTACAAATAAATACAGTTGTATAATAATGATGCCATACCATCTAAATCTATCCAGTGACAAAGGGCCTGCAGCATGTTTAAATGTGTGCCACTATGGTCATATGCCATTTGACGCCAAATTGTGATGGCGACCCGTCGCTGAAGAGCCGGCTGAGAGCAGGTAAGAGAAGTTACAGCGGCTTCACGCCTCCCCTGGCATTTCATTTAAATGCCTTGGGGAAGAGCGTGGGGACTCTGTGACTGCCGCACCCCCCCTAGAAAATCCCGCGCCCCCCAGTTTGCGCATCCCTGACATAGAGAACCTAGAACATTTGATGTTAAAGGATGAAACTGCTGCAAATTCAGGAATGTGCCACATATCATTCAATGCAGCAAGTGTGACTAAGGATGCTACATTGGGGAAACCAGCCCAAGACTTCAAACCAGAATGAACCTACACAGACACACAATAACACCATGAAGAAGGAAGGTACTGCACTCCAGTGGGACACCACTTCCCACAGCCAGATCATTCCATACATTATTTAACAAATCAAATCCTCAACGGAATGTTTAGAAGCACTCCAGAACGGAAAACATTTGAACTCAAAATGATAATGCTATTTGACACTGTACCCCAGGTACCTCAGGTGTGTACCCGTGTCTCTCCCCGTGACCACCTTACCCTGTGTATAGGTGCCGCCACGCCATTGGAGATCTTAATTAGTGCTTGAACGTAGCAGGCCTGTGCTTAGCAAAGACTTTGGTACTATGGAAGAATAATATTTTCACATTATTTCTATGCATAGCTATAATCAGTTTTTTGTTTTTCATAGCTATAAGGAGAGCCATGTTTTGTGTTTCATTGCATTATTGGTTAAGTGAAATTGTGTGTGTGTGTGTGTGTGTGTGTGTGTGTGTGTGTGTGTGTGTGTGTGTGTGTGTGTGTGTGTGTGTGTGTGTGTGTGTGTGTGTGTGTGTGTGTGTGTGTGTGTGTGTGTGTGTGTGTGTGTGTGTGTGTGTGTGTGTGTGTGTGTGTGTGTGTGTGTGTCTCTAAAACAAATGTTTCCTTCAAACTTTCTTTAATGCTGAAGTTTTTTGTTTAGCTGGGTCCCTCGTCTTATCTATTAACACCCCCTTCCCCCCTTGTTGAGTCAGAGAGAGAGATGTACCAGGTTTTGGCCTAGAGAAATACGAGTTTTCTTTTTGCTTAATCTGCTAAAATATATTGCAAAATGTATAACCAAGTAACTGCAAGAAAAGTATGATGCCTGATGAAGTCATATGGGCGGACATTGCAAAACGATGTATGCCTGCACCTTTTTCTGGTATAAGAGGGTTTACTTAGAGCTCATAGTCCAGTGCATTCATGTTACAGTAAATTAGACATGTCTTAATTTTTTATGCTAATGTACTCATGCAAGCGGCTGCTGCTGCAATAACATTTCTCAATAGATTGCTTTTGCCTATGTAACCAGGTTCCTTCTGGTCCCCTGGTTCCTCTGCTTTTCCCCCTCCCCCTTTACCTCCAGTGCAGGGAGGTTGATGTCGGGCAAGCGGGTCGCCGGAGACCCGCGGCAAACGGCGCTGCAGGGCGCCGCCATGTTAGGGAGGCTCACGCATGCGCAGTATAGTTGCGCATGCGCAGAAGGGTACAGACAGCCCGGCAGCCATAGCAGAGCTGACGCATGCACAGGAGCTGAGTCAGCGATTACAGGGGCTGCAGAACACATGGTCCCACACAGCCAATGGGGCTGCAGCAATCCCCTGCGGCCAGATAGATACATTTGGCATGTCTAGAACCACGCCAGTCAGAGCTGGGACGCCATCAGGGTAGGGTGTATGTGTACAACAGACGACAGAGAAGCCCAAAGCTACATCCGACATGACAGAAATGCACAGTAAAATACTTATATATTCTCTTGAAATTAGGTAATGCCCAGGTTTTAAGCCCGCCCCTCCCCACTTCCCTAGTTTGCAGGTCCTTTCATTCTGCTGGATATAGACCCACTGTGGTCTTTCTCCATCCTAATAGAGGTAAATGAGAATTTTAATCCTAATAGAGGTATATTAGTATTTTATCTGGTAGTGTTAGGCCTTGCGAACAGGTGTCTGCCTTGTCGTGGCTCGCAAGCTTACAACGCTTTGGCCAAAGGGTTAAACTAAATGACCCTATTTCAACAGAATATATAAGTATTTTACTGTTTATTTCTGTCATGTTGGATGTAGCTTTGGGATTCTCTGTCGTCTGTTGTATACATATGCCACGCTCAATAGCACTCCATTTTGACACTTATAACATATATATATATTTTGTGGGGGCTCAGGGGTTCCCACAAAGAGCTTGCTTGGGTTCTGTGTTTTTTAGGGTGTATGTGTGCAAGGGTCTGTGACACCTGTACTAGGCCAGATTACCCCCGGTAGGCCACAGCTAGGCCCCAACTCACCTCAGCTTGTGGTTACTACAGGGACAGACCCATAGATAGGGACACTGCCCTGTAGCATTGAAAGTGAGGGACAAATCAGGACACGGCTGCATTCTGATCACAGGTGGTCTGGGACCAGACACCTGCAGCAAAGAGACTATCTTCCAGGTGGGACACTCCAACCGGATACCACCCCACGCGGAGGTGGACTCATCGTGGAAGAATTAATCGCTGGATCAGCGGATCCCATCTGTCCTGTTGTCGGCGTTCCTGGGTGCTGGAGCACCCAGCAGGTACCTAACTACACCAAGTGCACCAACCTTACACTTAGTCTAAGGGGCAGCGCTGTCTCAGACATTGGGATGGGTGTGGGACTCTGAGGACACGGTCTTGGGAACACGGTGGGGGGTTACGGCCGTGCGAGGCATGGCGGGTAGCTGTACCATATTAGTGATCATTAGAAACGTTTATGCTATAGTGTTGATAGTAAAGGCTGTTATTTTATACTTTGTGTGTTTATTATTATTATGGGCTCCTGTGAGGGGCTCCTCCCACTACGTTGGGATCCCTCTCAGGTGGAGGCGCTGCACCGAGACTATTATTATGTAGCCCTTTTTCTGAACACTTTCCTAAGGGACTACTAGTGCTGTACTTAACCTGCGGCTCCAGGAGATATGAGCCTCCGCTAGCTGGGAGCCTGGGGTAAGGATTCTAGTGCAGCGCCTCCACTTACCCAGGATCCCCGTTACGTAAGATCGCCCTGGGCAAGAAACACACCAACAATGCGTGCAACCAAGTTTACTGTGCGCAATCATAAACTTATACTCTATATGAACCGTGGCAATAACCCAATATACATACACTTATCTTATAACACTATACATATGCTCTATACGTGGGAGTCCTTGTACTACGCGGCTCGGCCGCATTCCTAGTGCATATGTCCTGTACAACTGTGGCCCTGCCACGCTCTATAGAGTGTTGTCCTTGCAAGAGGTTAGCTAATGTACTCAGTCCGCTAGCCACTTGCTAGTGTTCTACTAGAGTTATTTCTAAGGCGGGATCAGCGCCTGATGACCGGTGTTGGTGCACGTGAATTACAATAGTACCTCCCGGTCACGGCGGTGACCGGCGCCTCTTCGCAAAGGGTTCCTGCTCCCGCTTGGATCCTCCGGACGTCGAGGTGTCCAGCCGTCTGATCCCAGATGACTATGACTGTCCACAACTCCGTGCCCTGTCCCTATCTAAGGTGACAATACTCTCCACTATCGGGCGTCCCTACAGTACCGCAGCCTACGGTGACTCAGGGGGAATCTCCTATGGGCCTGGGGGTAATAGTTGGCCTATGCAGGCGGGTCACGGACCCCCTGCACTCACACTCCCTCCTCCTCTCACTCGATCCCGAGCTCTTCTGACTAGCGTGGTCGCTGCCCCCACGCTTCCTGTTCCTGTCTCCGCAATCCCCGCCCTCTCAATGGCTCCTAGCATCAGGTGATTGCCCCAGAGCTCGCGGGAGTTGCCGTCCAATATCAGAGCCTTTCCTTATTGGCCCCGCGTTCGCGCGCTCCCCTTACGCAGGCGCGGCCTTACGACCTTGTTAGTGTCCTAGCGATATTGCGCAACAACATGGCGGCACCCTGTATACCGTGCCGTCGCGGAACCTGCCATACACACGCAACGGGTTTTAGCACACCCTTACACTCTCCACCCCGCAGAACCCAATGTCCCCGCTTGGGCTACATCTACATAACTTTATACACAGGTTAACACTCACAGTACATTACTGACACTCTAGATTAAATTGCACAGTTCGGTGAACATTACTACTACCGACTGTACTCTGTGGCGAGCCCACTGCTGAGCCTCATAATGGGGTGCCCCGAATTGGTCGTACGCCATCCTCATTGGAGGTTGACCAGTTCTTTGGCTTCGGCGAGGTAGCTCTTCAGCTACCTCCTCTGGAGAAGAGCAAGATTCAGTGGGCATTCCCAATTCCGCCCTTGAGGGGTTCAACAAATCTACAAAGTCTCTTTGTGGCACAAAGCACGGGCTCTGTGGATCTAACGGCTGGCTCACTGGAGTCAGTGTATCTGTCGTTGGACCAAGGGGCTCTTTACCCGTAGCTCCTTCGGGAGATGCCCCCGCAGCCGGAAGGCCCCTTTGAGAGGTTCCCTCCATCGGATTCTCAGAGGTGGCATTTATTACAGTCTCTAGGCCATCCTCTGTATTCCCATCTTCTCCATCTATTGAAATGGTGGGCACTTCCAATTCGTTGTCCCCTACTTGAGGTATGTGGAGCAGATGATTCCTATGCCATACTTTTATTCGGCCTTCTGAGTCCTTGATGCGGTACACCGGGAGGCCAGGCATCTGTGATTCTACTTCATACACCCCATCTCTCCACCTATCAGCCAACTTGTGTTTCCCCGGAATGCCTAAATTACGTAGAAGAACAGCATCCCCTGGACGAATCTCTTTATGTCTCACTTTGTGGTCATAGCGCCTCTTGTTGCCCGCATTTAATTGTGCCGCCGTCTTTTCCGCTAACTTATACGCCTGCTGTAGACTGTCTTGCAGTCTCTGTACATATCGGAAATGCGTTCTGTTGGATACCCCATCGGTAGATATCCGCAGTCGCACATCCACAGGTAGTCGCGCTTCCCTTCCGAACATCAAAAAGTAGGGGGTGTACCCGGTAGACTCGTGGCGGGTACAGTTGTATGCGTGCACCAGTGTCTCCACATGCTTGCTCCACTCTGTCTTTTTAGAGCCAGTTAGTGTCCCCAGCATGTAAAGTAGCGTGCGGTTGAACCGTTCAGGCATAGCATCCCCCTCAGGGTGGTACAGAGTCGTATGTGACTTGGCTATATTTAACAACTTCAACAGTTCCCTAATGAGAGTGCTCTCGAAGTCTCTGCCTTGATCCGAGTGTAGTCGATTCGGTAACCCATAGTGCATGAAGTATTTCTCCCATAATACTCTAGCCACAGTCACTGGTCGCTGATCTTTGGTGGGGAATGCTTGGGCATATCGGATGTAATGGTCCGTGATCACTAGTACATTACTGATGCCCCTGGAGTCTGGCTCGATGCATAAAAAGTCCATACACACCAAATCCATGGGGCCAGAGCTTTTCAGATGCGCCATGGGGGCAGCTCGAGTGGGTAAGGTTTTCCTTTGTATGCAACGGGTACACTGTCGGCAGTGAACCTCTACGGAGTCTCTCATCTTTGGCCAGTAGAACCGGTCCCGAATTAACCCGAATGTTTTGTCGACACCTAGATGGCCATGATCATCGTGTAGGGCCCAAAGGACCATATTCCGCAGAATCTTGGGCAGGAATAGCTGTCGTCGGTCGGGAGGATTATGGTAGGGTATGACCCGATACAGGAGGCAATTGTCCAGTTCGAATTTCCCGAACTCATTTAACAGGAGTTTCACCAATTCTCTGGGGGCTTGCTTAAGAATAGAGGGGTTCCCTTGCTGCAAAGCTTGTCGGGCTAATTCTACAACGGGGTCTTGAATTTGATACTGCACTAGCTTGTTCCAGGGAATAATCTTGTCTTCTGTAATATTCAGTCCGTCCCCGCTTCGGTAAGCCCGCGGGACAGCCCGGGGTTGGCACCCCAATGAGTCGGCTACTCTTAGTTCCGAAAAGGCGATCTGATTGTCGACTACTGCGGCTGTAGAGCATAGCGCAGTATATACCAGGCCCTGGAATCTCTTCCCACACCTCCTCATCTCGGACAGATGGAAGCCCCGGTCTTCTTGACAAGGCATCGGCCCCCACGTTGGTGGGCCCTGGTTTATACTTGAGGTTGAAACGGTAGTTGGCCAGTGCCGCCAACCACCGGTGACCGGTCGCATCTAGTTTGGCGGACGTATTAATGTACGTCATGGGATTATTGTCGGTCCGCACTTCAAACTGTACCCCATACAGATAGTCATGTAACTAGTCCACTAATGCCCATTTGAGGGCTAGGAATTCCAGCTTGTGGACAGGGTAGTTCTGTTCGCTGGGGGTCAAGCTTCGACTCGCGTACGCCACGGGGCGGAGCCCGGTCTCGTGTTTCTGGTGCAACACTGCTCCTAATTCACTAAAACTGGCATCCACGTGTAGCACATACTCGCGATCAGGGTCGGCATAGGCCAGTACCGGGGCCTGTGTTAGACTGGCTTTCAGTTTTAGGAACGCTTGTTCACAAGCCGGGGTCCACCTCTCTCCGAAAGGAGTTTGCGCTGTGGCATTTTTCCGACCAGCATCCTCAGGGTAGATCTTTAACAGGTTATTCAGAAGTTTGGCTTTACTTGAGTAGTTCTCCACGAAACGTCGGTAATAGCCACAAAACCCCAGAAAGGATCGCAGCTCCTGGACATTACTGGGCCGGGGCCAATTCACTACGGCCTCGATCTTCCCTGGGTCAGTGGAAATCCCCTCAGCTGAGACAATGTGGCCCACGTATGTCACGGACGTACGACAAAATTTGCATTTGTCCAGGGACAGCTTGAGCCCCTCCTTCTGAAGTCGATCCAATACCTTCAGTAACCGCTCCTCGTGTTCCTCCAGGGTTTTCCCGAACACTATAATGTCATCCAAGTACACTAGTCATTCTTGTGGGTTCATGTCTCCCAGGGTCTGTTCCATCAACCTCTGAAAGGTGGCTGGGGCCCCCGCAGATTCCTTGCGGCATGCACGTGAACTGATAGAACCCTAGTGGACAGATGAAGGCCATCTTCTCCTGGTCTTCCAGACCCATTGGTACTTGATAGTATCCGGACCATAGGTCTAGTACACTGAACTATTTGCTTCCCGTCAAGGCGTTCAGTAGGTCCTCAATGCGCGGTAGGGTATACTGGTCGGGTATCGTGCGGTTATTCAATGTTCTGTAATCTACGCATAGACGCACCGCCCCATTCTTCTTATGGACCACCACAATGGGAGAAGCATAGGGACTGTGTGATCCTTGAACAACACCAGCTTTCTCCATTTCGGCTATCAACCTCCGCACCTCTTCCACATATCGGGAGGCTAGACGGCGGGAGCGCTCCCGGAACGGTGCAGTGTCGTTCATCCGGATGGTATGTCGGGCGCTGCGACTGCTCCCCACGTCCATATCACTCGTGGAGAACACCCCTCGTCATTCTCCTAGCTGGGTCTGCAATCTCTTTTTCCAGTCTGCCGTTAGCGGCGAGTCTCCGAAGTCAAAGGGCAATAGGGGGGCCACTGCATGAGTGGTGGCCGCCGGCCGTCCTTCCACAGCCTTCTCTTCAGGTACCACCGGGTATATTCTGCCCAGCGGCTGCCGACGATCGATACACATGGGGTACGGGGAGATATTCTGCACATACACCCAGGTTCTGTCCGGAATCTTCCCCGGCCACTCTCTCACGGAAGCTAATAGTTCATAGCCAAGCCGCTGATCATCCCGTGTCGTGCTCTCCAAGGAGAAGAGCTGGTTTTCCAGACGTCTGTCCGGGTAGTGGCAGGCCACGATCATCATTCTCCCTTCCCCGGGCGGGATCTGGGTCAGTCCCCACTCTTGACTGTATAGCATCCCATGCTCCTCTTCGGTTGCAATTTTACCGCAAGCCTCTTGTAGGGCCGGACACGTAGCGAGGGCTAGCAGCGGGGCTTCGCCCGCTTCTTGTAGGTACATTAACCTTATATTGTCATTTACCTGTTGCACCTATTTCCCATTGTTGGTAATGGTCATAATTTACCTCCTATTGTAGTGTTGTAAAGCGCTGCGTACATGGTTGACACTATGTAAGTAAAATTATACATACATACATATATACAGTATATACTGTACACTATCACAACTGGACGAACACGGCTATTTCTATTTAATCCACTATAAATGGTACAAATGGGTTGTAAATCGATTTAAAAAAAAAAAAAAAAGATCTGCATCCCTAAGCAGAGATGTGGCTTCTTTTCATAACCAACGTATAAAATAATGTTTTTCCTCTCATGAACATAAGGCACCAAGACGTCTGGAAAATCTTTTAGAAAATATTCCAAAGCCTGAAACTATTTTCCAAATGTTAAAAATAACAAAGAAGTTGTAGCATAAATTGGGATATCATGCTGCCGCGAAGAACCTGTGATTTTCTCATAAAATCACACCCCACTGCCTCACAAAGCAAAGTATCAAAATCAGACTGAGATGGAAAAGAATGCTTTATGCAGTATAGTAATTCCCGCATGGAGTAGACTTACATGTGACATTCTAAGCTGTAATTTTCTTTTCCTCTCTTGTTACAGGTAATGTTCTATGGCCAGAATTCTTTATTTGTGTTAGCAGTGCAGGTGTGACCGCGCAGGTAATTCCTAAATAAACAACATTATACAGTATTTGGGCAATTGAAACTTTATATGCTGGGAAATATAAATACTGATGTAAGACACACGTGTCTCATGATTGCAATTTCCCACGCTGAAAGATACACGTCATCACTGACTCTTTTATAAAACATCACAAGTTTCAGACAGTTGTATTTTTATTCTATCCTGTCACTTAAAAAAAAAAATATACATATATATATATTTTTTTTTAAAGCTTTTTCAGTTTAGGATAGAAAATCTTTGAAAATCACAACTAAATATACTACACAGGCAGGATACATCAAACTCCGTTAAAGTGAAGTTACAGTATTATCGCACCCGGTCAAAAAATGTTAAATTGGTATTCATCAATATTGTGGTAATAATTTACTGGGTGCGATATTTGGACCAAAATCGCGATAATATTTCTATCATAGGCTTCTGTAATATCTACTATACCACAGGCACCACCGGGGCTAATTACTTAAGGTGACCATATTTTAAAGGGACAAACCGGGACAACATTTTTTTAAAGGGACGCACCCCGGTAACGGGTAACGGGTACCCAAGCAAAATGAATCATTTTACCCGGACGGGTACCCAGTTACCCGGAAGGCACTTACTTGCAGGGTGAGGAAGACCACTGCGGAGGGTGAGGAGGGCCGTGGCGACATCTGTGAGCAGCAGCAGTTGTCCTGGTGGCCAATTAAAAAAGAAAATGATAAATGATACAATATTAAAATACATTATTTACGCCATTCATTACTTTAGTGCCTAGTAAAGCATCACTATGCAATGCTTTACTAACTGCTAAGGTAATTATGGGGTTAACCTCTCCCACTAACTCCCAGGAGGTCTAACAACCCACTCCGGGGAAACTACCCCCATTACCCACCACCCTACCCCCAACAAGAGTCCCCCCTACTATAATGGGCAATAGTCCTATTAGCCATAGGACTTTTGCCCATTGATAAGCATTCCAAAATATATTAAATAAAAAAAAAATTACAATAACTAATAACATAATAAGAACTAAGCCATTAAATCCATTAATTATCACTGTGGCTAGGTAGGCCCTCAATTGGGGGCCTAGATAGCCATATTGGCAATCAATTTATACCCTAAATAAAAGTATTACTTACTCATATCAGGATAAAGGCCATCCTCCTCATCCTCATGGGAACTCAGAATTACATCCAATAAAGGGCCAATGCCAAATCTTAAAAAAAAAAAAAAAAAAAAAAAAAAAACAGAAAACAATCCCTGTCCAATGGCCAATAAAAATAAATAAATTAAAAAAAACATTTAAAATAATCCCATTACTGATGGCACAAAAATAATAATAATAATAATAATAATAAAATTAATCAGGAAACAAATCCCTACCCGATGGCCCCCCAAAAAATAATAAATAAAAAATAGGAACAATATATCCATGCCCGTTGGCACAAAAATAAACAAAAAAAGTGGTAATCAGGTGAAATAGATCTAAGCCCAATGAAAAGCCTTCTTCCAATCCACTGCAATCCTGGGTTATGGTTGATGGATCCTCAACTTTACCCGAAGTAATGGATCCTCCATTGAATTAAGAGCAGTCTCCAGTGAGTAGTTTTTCTTTAGTTGATTTCTTCTTTCTTGTCTTCTTTCTTCTTCCCGATGTTGACGTGCCGTCTTCTTCCTGTCAAATGAGATGTGCCAGGCCTTATATAAATCTCTATAGCAAAAAGGGGGGGGGTACAACCAAGGGGGTGGGTGTGTACCCCGTACAGACACTAAGGAGGGTTTGTGTTATGAATCTGATTTCTCAGCGCCGTCTGCACAACGCTCAGACAACCCTCAGGGGGAGACTCAGGGTGCGCAGCGCAACCTCCGCCTACCTGCCTCCACGGGTCGTCAGCTCCTCCGTCGCCGCAGGTTCGCTCCCCTCGGCGGTCCCGCCGCTCCCCCTCCTCAGTGGGAGGCGCGGTCCCTCCGTCCCGCGCGCACATGTGCGTCGTCCTCCAACGCTGGTCGCGTGCACACGCAGCTTACAGAGCACGTACCCAGCATCTGCTCTTCAGCTTCCACTCCTGTTGTAAGACTCCGCCCCCGTACGCCGCGCGGGCGTACTCAGAATACTACCAGTACTCACCTGGGATGTGTCAGCCGCACCAATCCGGAAAGGCTCCCTGCAGTCCTCCTGATCCGCCCCCATCGCCGATTGGTTTGACCTGCCTTATCAGGCATCTCTGAGCCCTCACTCATCGCTCGACATAGTTTCTGTATGGAAGTTGTTTGGTGTTCTCTTGGTGATTCTACAGGTTCTGACACGGCTCGTACGACTACCCCCTTTGGCTCCCGACCTTGGCTCTCCTCGGACTACGTATTCTCTGGCATCCCACGATCACGGCTTGGACATTGACCCTCCTCATCTCTCCACTCCCTGACCTCGGCAAGGCAACCACTATTCTACTCCTACACCCGGTACCGGCAAGTATTGTCTACCTTACATACATCTGGCCTGGCAACGCTTAACACCACACTCCGGACACGCTCCCTTTGCTGCGGGTGCGTGTATTCCTACTTCCCCCTTCAGCACAGGGGACGGGTCTGGTCTGCGGGCAGTACCGGCGTAACAGTTTGTTGATAATCTTCATCAGATGTAATAAGGACTCCACTATAAATGGTAATGAAGGGGGGGGGTGCTGATTGGGAGTGGGTAATATGGTAGACAGAAGTAGAGAAAGCGCCCTATTATGTCGCACTAGAAGAACACCCCTATTCGGGCTTAAAATTTAATTTTATTAACACATTGAATTAAAATATATATATGTAGTTGAGTAAACACGAAACATGAATCAAAGTAAAATAATTTAAAATAAATTAAAACGAGGAGAGACGTCGGTGTGCTACATCAGAACGCTAATATTTTGGGTTGAAACACAGCTATTAACTCTTTGGATTGGTCACAATTATACTATTGCATTAATTGTGATAATGGCTGATTTTCTAAATACCCAAATGCGTCTGAATAAGAAATTATCCTAGATGCAACAAAAAAGCCCTACCATATGGTAAGGGTTAATGTGTGAGAATAGTTTATTCTGAGATAGATTCTCTGATTACCTATACCTTGAGAAAGGTGGTGTGCCAGAGTATTGTCTCACACTCTTATCACCAGAAATACCGGTCCAGTGAACATGAACCTGTAGATCTGTTGTATATACTTGAATTATATATAGGTTGCTGTGAGGACTCGGGATCCATGCGGACTCACGCGCCCCCGCACGGCCCTTGCGCATGCGCACACTCACCTTCTACTCCAGCACCCGTTGCCGGCTTCCTGAACTCCCGTGCTCTCACGCACACCACCTCACGCACGTGCGGGGCTTCCCCCGCTGGGACGGCGTCCTCTGCTCACGCAACACACATGCGCACACCCCGTACGTTGCGGGAATAGACTCCACCTCTGGATCGCGTCGTGCGTCATCAGCGCGCGGTGCGCGACGCTCCCAAGCTCCGTATCAACAGAGCTTAATTAGTTTGCATCATCCTCACCTGCCTGATATCTCCAGCGTATCGCTGTTTCCGTGGAGGCCGCACCTCCGCTCCACCCCCCTTGGGGATTGGCTCCCTCTGCCTTATATGCTCAGTGGTGGCACTGGCACTTTGGCTGAGCATACATTCTTGTTCCCTATGCTTACTTCTCCTGTATTCTACAACTCCTGCCTTGCCTTGCATTGTGATTACCTGTGTACCGACCCGGCTTGCCTTTGGACTACTGCTTCTCTGGACTACTGATTTCGACTATCCTCGACCTTCCGCTACTCTCCTACCCTGACCACGGCTTTGTACCTCGACCATCCTGCTCTCTCCAAACCTGACCTCGGCTATTGCTCCTTCTACGATCCGGACCTCTCCTACTCTGACCTCTGCAGTATAACAACAACCCTGACCTCTCCACCCCAGACCCGGCTACCAAGACTACAATACACTCCGGACGTGACCCCCGTGTCTGTGGCTGGTGTTTACCTATTCCCATCTCAGTACCAGGATCTCATCTTGTTTGTGGTGAGCACAGCATAACAGTTGCTTAGTATACTGCAGGTTCTAGACTTCTGTGATTCCTTGCTGAGATATAGCTCTATCTGAGGGACACAAAGTACCCAGACCCCTGCTCCCAAAATATCACCAGAGGAACAGGTGCTAGGATTTAGAGCCTGTAGATCTATTACATGTACTTGTATTGTGTGCAGGTTGCTTGGTGTGCTAAAGATGTTAGACCTCTATGATCCTTTACTGAATTGTAGCTCTGCCACAGAATACACCATGCCCACACCTCTGCTCACATAAATATCACCAGAGAAGCGGGTGCAGGGAGTTTGAACCTGTAGGTCTGTTTGGTGAGCTGATAACAACCAGTATCAAAGCAATCCTGTGAGTGGAGTCTCTAGTTAGTAGCCCTTAAAACTCCATGCAGTATAGTATTAGTAGCACAAAATAATGTATATAATAATATATAATTAAGTATAACTGAAAATAGGATCAAATAGAATCAGAGTCAAAGCGTTGTGCTTCCCACTGGTGAAGGGTCCGAAACGCTCTGACTGGACATCGCACCCGACCTCTCTGATTAGCCTGCGCGCCAGAGATTGACGCTGGACGTACCGTACGAACGTTTCACCTGTTTGGCTTCATCAGGGGCAAGTTGTGAGTGATTCCGCAGGGTTTTTATGTGTTGTGGTCACTAAGGATACAGAGTGATGCTAGTGTCTGATTGTTCCATTCGGCCGTTGCGTCATGATGATGCGTCGCCATCACTTGCAGCTGTGTTGTGTATTCTTATTGGCTAGTTGCCGTCATGTGGTTGCCAGCGAGTGTTTTGATTCGTCAAGAACGGAGGTAGACCAGTATAATAAGTGTGTATAGCAGTGTCATGGATACAGGGTTTGTTTACATTGTATGTCTGATCGTGAGTACAGAGATCTGCACCTTACATATGTATATAGATTTTCTACCTAGGAAGTAGCTGCTAAATGATCATTGTTCAATGGGCAGTGTGGGTGTCATCATGTTCCATCTTACATGATTTTGAGATTATATTCATAAGAAGCAGTTTGTTTACCCAAGTCATAGAAAATATGTCACTATCAGTAACTTGCATTCATTGTGGTATGTCGTTTAGTGGCATTATTGTGTGTCCTAAAATGCCTTTGTAATTGCCCTTATAGGTGGCAGGTATGCTTCTGAACTGCACAATTTTTTCCCATGAAATACAATGGTATTTACTTTACTGATTAATTGAGAGGATGAAGACTTCTATTGCTTACATATTAAAGACACCAGAGACACAATAGATGTTCACTGATATTCCAAAGTATATTATAGGATTCCTGGATCTAAAAATAACTATCAATCAGGAAGGCACAATCAGCACAACATCACACGCTAAAGAAACAGCAACAAATAGTTATTTGGGGGCGGATAGCCACCATCCATCAAAGGTATCCCAACAGGACAGTTCCTCCGAATTCGGAGGAACTGTTCTGATATGGCAGATTTCAAACTTCAGGCGGAAATCATGAAAAAAAAATTCAAGTAGAGGTTATAGTCAAAAAAACATAAACCAAAGCTTTCAGCAATGCAGTTAAAGCAAATAGAGAGACACTACTGCATACCAAAAGGAAAAAAGTAGATGCCAAACAAATAGTGAGATACATAGGAAACTACAATGCTCAATGGGACCAAATGTAAAAAATCTATAAAAAATATTGGCACATCCTTTTGGAAGACAATGATTTATGCGAAGTTTTGAAACCATTTCCAACAATGGTACCGGAAAGATCAAAAAACCTTAAAGACACCTTGGTTCACAGCCATTTTCAGAGTAATCAAACAGTTCAAAGGTGGCTCCCCCCAAAAACAACAGGGACGTACAAATGCGGCACCTGCAAGGTCTGTAGATACATCAACTCAAGCAAGACCTTCAGAAGCACAAACAAAATGAAAACATTTTAAATAAAAAGCTTCATAAATTGTAAATCAACAAGGGTAATTTACCTTATTACCTGTATAGCCTTGGTCCCCCTGGTCCCCTGTTTGTCCCCTTACCTTTCCATAGGAGTATAGCATAGCTGGGGAACTACAAGTTTCAACAGTTTCAGGGGCTGCAGTTCACATGTTGCCAAGATGGATACTGAAGGGGTAGGGTGAGAGTGTATAGGGGCCTGTGGCATTTGCAATAGGCCAGAGACCCCTGATAGGCCCCAGCTAGGCCCAACTGCCCTTAGTTTGTGGCTGCTACAGGGTAGGCCCAGAAGATAGGGAAATTGCCCCTGTAGCTTGTAGTGAGGGACACAGACAGCACACAGCGGCATCCTGGCTCTTGGTGGTCTGGGACCAAACCACCCCCACGGAAGAGACTGTCCTTGAGGTGGACATCCCACTCGGATCATCGTTGGGTCCGTGTATCCCATCGCAGGATGCAGCGTGCCCGGGTGCGGACACACCCGGCAGGTACCCCACGCACAAGTGCATCAATATACACTATAGTGGCAGCGCTGACCACATATAAGGGTGAAGGGTTATATCCCTGGGGACACTAGAGTTGTAGGGTGCCCGACGGTCCCATCAGGTACTGTGGGGACTGTGAACAAGTGTGTGGGACACTGGGTGGGTGGTTACAGCCGTGCGATGCCTGGTGGTTAGGCTGTAACCAGTAGCCATATTATCATTCTATAGTAAAGTTGTTCTTTTAGTTTACCCATTGTGTGTGGTTATTGTATAATTATATGTATATAGGTCCTGTAACGGGTAATTCCACACAGGTGGAGGTGCTGAACCAGTACCAGTTACACCCCAGGCTCCCTGCAGCAGAGGCTCAGACCTCCTGTGAGCCACAGATATTGCACCACACACACCGTAGCCACACATTCTCCAAGAGGGTGGAGTAAAGTGCGCTACACCTGCAAGTGCGGGATCCAGTATGTGAGTAAGACGGGCCAACAATTCCGGAGATGCATACTAGAACACGTAGGGTCAATCAGAAATGAACTAAACACCCCGGTATCCTGCTATGTACGGGGAAAACACAACAGATATATTAATGTCCTAATGTTCCAAGGAATTGAAAGTCTGACGTGATATGAGAGGGGGGACTGGGATAACAAACTTTTACAACAAGAATCCCGATGGATTTATCAGTTATCCACATTGACCCCATGTGGTTTAAAACGAAGGATTCCTTTTTACCCCCTTCTTATAATATACTTTGGAATATCAGTGAACATCTATTTTGTCTCTGGTGTCTTTAATATGTAAGCAATAGAAGTTTTCATCCTCTCAATTAATCAGTACAGTAAATACCATTATATTTCATGGGAAAATTGTGCAGTTCAGAAGCATACCTGCCAACTATAAGGACAATAACAAAGGCATTTTAAGACATACAATAATGCCACTAAACGACATACCACAATGAATGCAAGTTACTGATAGTGACATATTTTCCATGACTTGGGTAAACAAACTGCTTCTTATGAATATAATCTCAAAATCATATAAGATGGAACATGATGACACCCACACTGCCCATTGAACAATGATCATTTAGCAGCTACTTCCTAGGTAGAAAGTCTATATACATATGTAAGGTGCAGATCTCTGTACTCGCGATCAGACATACAATGTAAACAAACCCTGTATCCATGACACTGCCATACACACTGATTAATTGTGTGATGAGGGCTCAAAGGTCTCCAGAAAAACAGTGCATCAAAAAATAAAGGAGGATTTGTATTATAATGAAAGTGAGCAAGTTCCTGTGTGGAAAAAAATCAAGAATCAAAAAACAGCACATCTGTGAGAGTCACAGTGCAGCTCATCGATGGGTGATATGTATAATACACTGAATCCTATTTAGTGAATGAAAAGACCAGGGTCATAATAATAACAGCCCTGTCTATACCACAAACACTTGGATAAACACCGTAGAGCATAGTAATCCAGCCAGGGTACAATTGTGATGCAGTAATGAGAATGGAAGTGATTCACATAATTGATGCTGTTTGTAGTTCCACTTGTCTTGCGTGCCTCACGTGGTGAAGTAGAAATGAAGGTAGAAATTCGTATGAGGGAACAACGGAGCACAGCCAGGATCCAATCAAAAATGAAGTGGGAGCAACAATCAAAAATCAAGTTAAAAATGATTTATTAGAATGGGTAGACACATGGTATAGAGCAGGTACAAAGACACCCCTCTAACGCGTTTCGCGCTGCAACAGCGCTTTTTCAAAGGAGTCTTTGACAAGAGAGCACAACGCTCTGACTCTGAATCTATTTGATCCAATTTGCAGTTATACTTAATTATATATTATTATATACATTATTTTGTGCTACTAATATTATACAGCATGGAGTTTTAAGGGCTACTAACTAGAGACTCCACTCACAGGATTGCTTTGATACTGGTTGTTATCAGCTCACCAAACAGACCTACAGGTTCAAACTCCCTGCACTTGTTTCTCTGGTGATATTTATGTGAGCAGAGGTGTGGGCATGGTGTATTCTTTAAGCAGAGCTACAATTCAGTAAAGGATCATAGAGGTCTAACGTCCTTAGCACACTAAGCAACCTGCACACAATACAAGTACACGTAATAGATCTACAGGCTCTAAATCCTTGCACCTGTTCCTCAGGTGATATTTTAGGAGCAGGGGTCTGGGTACTTTGTGTCCCTCAGATAGAGCTATATCTCAGCAAGGAATCACAGAAGTCTAGAACCTGCAGTATACTAAGCAACCTACCGTTATATATAATTCTAGTATATACAACAGATCTACAGGTTCATGTTCACTGGGCCGGTATTTCTGGTGATAAGAGTGTGAGACAATACTCTGGCACACCACCTTTCTCAAGGTATAGGTAATCAGAGAATCTATCTCAGAATAAGCTATTCTCACACATTATCACACATTAACCCTTACCAAATGGTAGGGCTTTTTTGTTGCATCTAGGATTATTTCTTGTTCAGACACATTGAGGTATTTAGAAAATCAGCCATTATCACAATTAATTCAATAGTATAATTGTGCCCAATCCAAAGAGTTAATAGCTGTTTTTCAACCCAAAATATTAGCGTTCTGATGTAGCACACTGACGTCTCTCCTCGTTTTAATTTATTTTAAATTATTTACTTTGGTTCATGTTTCGTGTTTAGTCCACTACATATATATTTTAATTCAATGTGTTAATAAAATTTAATTTTAAGCCCGAATAGGGGTGTTCTTCTAGTGCGACATAATAGGGTGCTTTCTCTACTTCTGTCTACCTTATATAAGTCTCGATTCTTCTCCAAGACAGGGCAGCGCAGATTATCATCGAGTATAAAAGAGATTAGGCACACAATAGTGTAATATGTTCCCACAAAATATAAGGGATTTAGGGGTCAGTAGGTAATGCTGCTCACATATTCCCAACTTTGTAAAACGTAACTCTCAATCTATGGCAAAAACTGCAGCAATGATCTGTGTGGCCGGCAATCTCAAAGGAACAGAGATAAGAGACGATAGTGTGCCGATTAGGAATGTTTTTGTGTGAAGACCTTATATAAGGCCTGTGATGTCACATGGTACATTCACCAATACTATTGGTGAATGTGCCATGTGATCAGCCATTAATTTTGGTTGATAAAGCAGAAGAGAAAAAAACGGAGCCCGAAATCCAAACCTGGCAATGCCAGAAAAAAGTTCAAGGATGCATTCCCATAAATAAAAGCTTATTTTAATGAATCAGAAACAAAAAAATCACACCAACGCGTTTCAGACTATCGCTAGTCCTTTATCAAGGTGAATTACCTCTAAACCAAAATTGAGCAAATCACGTAGTACTGTACATCAAGCAACCTAATTGGTTGATGTACCATGTGATTCCTTCCCTGTTTGGGGATGCTGTGAGGTCACCTAAAAAAGGGAAGGAATCACATGGTACATGATTGGTTGTTTTTTTACCATGTGATTCCTACCCTTTAAGGGGACCTTACCTAACAAAAAAAGTGGTATATCAACCAACCAGGTTGCTTGATGTACCAAGTGATTTGCTCAATTTTGGTTGACAAGTCATTCTCAACTAAGATTGATGGCTGATCAATGGCTTATATAAGGCTTGGCACACCTCCTTTAACAGGAAGAAGACAATATCTCGAAGAAGAAAGAAGACACGAAAGAAGAAATCAACAGAAGAACTACACACTGGAAACTGCTCTTCAATCAACAGAGGATCCATTGCTTCGCATCAACCTTCACCCAGGATGGCAGTGGCTTGAAAGAAGGCCATTGGGCCTGGATCTATTTTACCTGATTATCACTTCTTTTTTTGTGCCATCAGGCATGGGATTATTTGAAATGGTTTTTGGTTTTTATTTTTATTGGCCATCGTGCAGGGATTATTGTTTGGTTTTATTTTTATGGTTGGGCATTGGTCCTTTATTGGATGTATCTTCGGGTTCCTCTGAGAATGAAGAGGATGACTTTTATCCCTGCAAGGGTAAGTAATACTTTTAATTATTTAAGGTGTACATTGATTTCCAATGTGGCTATCTAAGCCCCCGTTGAGGGCCTAGGTAGCCACAGTGACAATCAATGGATTTAATGGCTTATTATTAAATAATTATGTTATTATTTATTGTAATGTGTTTTTTACTTAAAGCAGCAGTTCAAGCAATATCCTACATGTGTGTTTTTTTTAATAAAACAGTTCTGTACTATGAGAAAATACTTGTAGCATTTGAAAAATAAAATGTTTTTAAAGACATTTTTAATGTTTCTAATGTAGGAAGTAGGAGTTTATCCCTTAATTACCTTTGTGGTTTAGTAAAGCATCGCATGGCACATTAACAATAGATTAAGGATCTATAACATCGCTATTTAGTCACAGCGGAACTCATCAAGAGAAGTGGAGGCCCTGCAATAATTTAGCAATGTATATAATGTTGCTGTTCTACCTATTTATATAGAATAACCCAATATCAGAGTTGATTCCACTCATTATATCTCAACCACAACAATGTCGTGTTTTATGTAAATACACAAGAATGGTTGGGGTGAATGGAAGAACGACAATATTATCCATTACTCAACAGCAATTACACCCCTAATGCCATATGATTAGGATGATTACTATTGAGGTCTTGAAGAAAATTGACTGCAAAAGAATCTGTCTTCAACATACTATTCCTATGTCATTTGTGTGATGTTCTTTCTGGTTTGGGATTAGTCAGTAATTCTTAGTGCTGCAAAAAGCATTAAAGTGAAGCATCCATTACTCAATAGCAATTACATCACTAATGTCATATGATTAGTGGAATTACAACTAAATCTCAGTGCTGCAAAAAAAGATTTAAAGTGAGAGGCATACTGAGTAAAATATATATATTAATAAAGTCAGACAATAAATACTATAGTTGCTGAGATTTATCACAAACAGGTGGATTCATATGAAAAAGAGATGTAACTATACAGTTGTCAGACAGTAAAGGAGGGTCAGTTCTTGGGAACCTACAGTATGTTTTCCTGTCCTTTCTGGTTCACATTGAAACTTAAAATCTCATTGTGCTTACATATTTAAAATAATATTTTATAACATTTTTAATGAAATATTCCAAGACATTTTGTATACAGAACAAAATTTTTTTAGAAGAAGAATGAGTACAGTTGAAAATTACCAATAAAAAAATAATATAAAAGTGAAGATTTAAAACAAACATTGAAGAGAAAACAAAAAAAGACAAAGATTAAATTAAATTAAACAAACATTGCATTTATGTCTCTTCTATAACACCGGGGTATATCAAGCTATTCTATTCTCTCCTCCTTCCCAGTTTTCCCTCTATTCCCATTTTACATATTTTGAATTTATAAAAAAAAAAAAAAAATCAGAAAACTACATTTGTACCCCTCTGAGTTTCAATCCTGGCTTTCGTTTTTCTCTCTTCTCACCATCTCATTCATTTACTGGTGGACTTCAACTGTCATACAGTATTGATGATCCTCAGTCTCTTGGGTATCACGCCTTCTCTCTCACACCTCAACCTTTTGGCCTATGCCAATGGACCAATTCCAGCACCCACAAGGATTCCCTCTATTTAGGACTTGTTTTTACTCAAAACTGTTCCCTTTCTGATTTCTCTACATCCCCTTTCTGCTTTATGACCATCACCTCATATCAATCATCAGAACACCTTCCTCTCATTACTGTAGAATTTACTATACAGTATCTTCTTAGACCTGAGATTGCGTCCTGATATAGTTACTGCAGACATTGGACCAATTGTGTGGTCTGACCATGTTCCTATTTTGGTTTCCCTAAAGGGGTTCCTCAGCTGTTCCTCCAAATCCCTTACGGTGCCTTAACAAGAGTTTATTGGATCATCCTAAGACTTTCAGGGAGTATTGTTTGAGAAATGCAATCTTTAGCATTTCGGATTCTCTATTATGGGATGCACATAAAATGGCTATAAGAAGGTTTATTGTAAAGATATTGAGCATGGCAAAGACAAATAGGGAGATAATTTCTTTATCCTCAAAACTTAGATCTCTGGAATCTGATATAAAACATATTTATATGCAGATGATGTTTTCTTAACTCTCACTGAACCAATGATTTTGTTGCCAAATCTACTTTGAGAATAAGAGGAATGTGAGAACTTATCGGGGTTTAAATGAAACACCTCTAAGTCTGAGGTTACGGGTCTGCATATACCCCATCATACAGAAAAATGTATTAAAATAAACTTCGCCCTAAAATAGAAACTAAGAAGTATAAAATATTTAGAGATACTGTATATAGCACTAAAACATATGAGCAACTCTTTCAGACTAATTTCCCTCAAATAATTAAAAGTATTGATTTGGACTTAAATAATTGGAGGAAGTATACTCTATCCTGGCTATGTTCAACTATGTGTGTGAAGATGAACATATTGCACAGGCTTCTATATCTATTTTAAACACTCCACATAGGGATTTACAGCGGTCATTTGAAGAGATGGCAAAAATGACTTACTGTACTGTCAACGTACTCTAGATTTTGTTTGGGCTGGGAGAAAGTCAAGGGTCTTTAAAAATATTTTATACAGATCGACAGAGGAAGGGGTGTTAACTGTCCCAGCTTAGAAAAATTACTAGGTGACTTTGTGTCTGGGATAGATGGCTGATTGGCATTTACCTAGGGGGTGGACATTGATGGAAAATAGAAACTCCTTTTTTTGATGTCCACTATATTGGTGTATGTGGCTGCATGAATCACAAAGGTGGTTATAGGGATTTAATCCCATGGTGAAACTGTCTTTAAATATATGGGATTTACGGGTTGTAAAAGCAGATTTCTCAACAGTTACATCCCCAGTGACCCCTATATTTAAAAACCCTCATTTTTCTCTGGGTAGGCGGGAATTGGGATGGTCGATCTGGAGGACATTGAGGAATCTGACCAATTTAAAGAATTGTTTTTACAAAGGGAAAATACAAACCTGCAACAGGATAAAAGAGAAGGATAGTGCCTGGGACAGAGTCTCTCTTCCCCTGGGATCTCTCTAGCAGCACAGACTCTTCTGTGCTAGAGATTCTATTGAGTCAATGCTGCAGGTTTTTAAAGGAGCTAACGAACCAGCTGAGCAGGTTAATTAGAACAGTCTCCTCTGAATTAACCTGCTTAGTACTGGGCGCAAACTCTCCACACAGGTTTTACTGCAAAACTACTTCATCAGGGAAGGTACCCTATTACAGTGAGGTTGTGGTCAGGTGGGTCGTATAGGTCATATAAGGTATCATGTTCAAAGATTCAACTCATCTGGAAAAATATAATAGCATTAATTACTAACATTACATGTACAAACTTACCCCTTGATCCATGGGCATTGGTCCTACGGAGGCCCATAGAAGGAAAATATAATCTGAAAAAACACTGGCTCATGAAATTTTTCATGTCCATTAGATACTCAGTGGCAGCGGCATGGAAATGTTATGAAACCCCTTCTATTTGGCAAGTAACACACAGAGTGTGGGAAGTGTTGTTGATGGAGAAGCGCTAGGTCCTATGTTTCACTTCTTCTTTTACAGAATGGTGGATATTCCAGATGAGAAGTTGGGGGAGAAGAGAAAAAAGTGCATTTATTGACATTTTTAATGCAATGACAGTTTAATTGCAGACCAACGTACGATTTGGCTTGCACTGTGTTTCAGGACTTTGTTCTTTTGTGTTATACCAATGAACTATTTACCTATAATGTAACATTTAATCTCTTGATATCTTATCTTCTTTTTAAAATTAGTAGTCGACTCCTAGGTTACCTGACAGGGTGCATACTTTTTTATGCACATTGGACTTATGTCTATATAGATGATGAGCGTCCCTGACAAATAGGTAACCTTTATTACTGAGTGCAATCGTTATGCTGACTGTCATTTCCTTTAGACTATTGTATTCTCTTGCATATTCTGGGACTAGCCTGTGCAGCAGGTGTGACTAATCTCTGATGCGGTGTATCATCTGCTATATGTATCCTCTAATATTCTGATATACAGATAGTGTCATTTACTTTAGCTGGGATCTCACGGATTGCATTTGATCTCCCAATGTTTTTTCAGCGGCTTGCAGCTGACTTGCGAGTGCGTTGCGGCCGGGAAAATGGAGTCTTAGCTTTGGTTGCAATACTCTGCAGAAATGATAGGTGGGGCTAGTAAGCTAGTGTGTCTTTAAATCTAAATGCAAAGTAAGCCGTTCCTTATTCCCATTCATTTTGTATGACACAATATGATATCCCATGTATTTAAATGTAACCCATCACTTATTCCCCTAAACATAATTTAAAATATGAACATTTTTTAATTAGATTACAGTAAATGACTTTGTAAAACGACAAGTTTCTTCGATCTTCTTCAACGGGTATCTTCTTTGGGCTGGCTCTTGGACACTTTCACCTGTAAAATGAGAATGTTATATATTAATAATCGAGAAGAAATACAGTAGTGTAGTGCATGAATTACATTGTGTGGTATGTGTGAGTTTCTATGGGACCTGGTTGAAATGTATATGCGCCATTACATTTCTGCGCATGCGAGTTTATATGGAACCTGGCTGAGATGCAAATGCGTGTCATTGAATATCTGCACATGCACATTTCTATGGAAACTGTTGAAATCCATATGCGTGTCATTGAATTTCTGCTCATGCGAGGTGTACAGTATACAAACAAAAAAGTTATCTATTGGCACTTAAATCTATTACTAAATGGTAAATAAGTGACTTATAATAAGTGGTTAAATAATAGTGAAAATTCAAACTCTTAAGGTGAATATGTGATACAGTGAATAAATATATAAAATAAGGTGCAGCTTCAACCCTTCATGTAGATTGCTTTTCCTCAATCCAAAAGTGTCAGGTATCCAGGATGTTTGTGGGGAGCACAAAAGAAAAACACAAGCAAAATAGTGCAAATATGCCTTTCAAAAAACTGGATATTCAGTGAGTTCTTGGTAGAATCCAGAGAAATTTGTACTTACAAATTTCCCAAAGTACACACGTACATAAAGGTATCTTTTATCCCGAAACAGCAGCTTTCACCGAGATGTATGTATATATATACTGGGACCTTATCAGAATAGAACAGAAATACAGGACATAGCGCAGACTGTTCAAATTTTATCTTCTTAAAATACAAAGTATAAAAATGCACTCACATTTTACAAAATATAATCACTCATTTAGGATATAATATCCGCACCAACAGAACTCTGCTTCCCCAATCTGTATGGCGTGTGATGCCTGCTCTCACGTGTCTGGAAAGGAATCCCTCAGGCTGATTGGAGATCAAGCTGCAGGTTTCATCAGGAGTCTCCTGGTGAAACCTGCATAGGTGAAACGCGTAAAGTGTAATCCAGCATTGTTGAGCAGAGGGACACATGAGCTGAGACCGGTCTGCACTACCTTTCCTGACTCCATGCTGTTGGAAGGCGCCTCCTGGAGACGTGACGATTAGAGTGACGTCAGAGGTGGGCATATCCAAGGACATCTGTCTGCTTGCAGCTGGATCTCCAGTCAGACTGAGGGATTCCTTTCCAGACACATGAGAGCAGGCGTCACACGCCATACAGATTGTGGAAGCAGAGTTTTATTGGTGCGGATATTATATCCTAAATGCGTGATTATATTTTGTAAAATGTGAGTGCATTTTTATACTTTGTATTTTAAGAAGATTAAATTTGAACAGTATTGTATTGTATTGTATTGTATTGTATGTCTTTATTTATATAGCGCCATAAATGTACATAGCGCTTCACAGTATTAATACATGTCATATAAATAACAAATAATATAAATAACAGATCATGCGAATAAGTGCTTCAGACATACTGTAAAAGTAACATTAAGGAAGGAGTCCCTGCTCCGAGGAGCTTAAAATCTAATTGGTAGGTAGGGAGAACGTACAGAGACAGTAGGAGGGAATACTAGTAAGTGCGTCTGCAGGGGGCCAAGCTATATGTGTCATGTGTCCATGATTATCCAGTGCTACTCATATGCTTCTTTAAGCAGATGTGTCTTAAGGTGGGTCTTAAAGGTGGATAGCGAGGGGGCTAGTCGGGTATTGAGGGGAAGGGCATTCCAGAGGTGTGGGGCAGAAAGTGAGAAAGGTTTAAGGCGGGAGAGAGCTTTAGATACAAAGGGGGTAGAAAGAAGACATCCTTGAGAAGAACGCAAGAGTTGTGATGGTGCATAGCGAGAAATTAGGGCTGAGATGTAAGGAGGGGCAGAAGAATGTAAAGCTTTAATAGTGAGCAGGAGAATTGAGTGTGAGATACGTGATTTAATCGGAAGCCAGGAGAGGGATTTCAGGAGGGGAGATGCGGAGACAGATTTAGGAAAGAGTAGAGTGATTCTGGCAGCAGCGTTTAGGATAGATTGTAGGGGAGACAGGTGAGAGGTAGAAAGGCCGGACAGCAGGAAGTTGCAGTAATCGAGACGTGAGAGAATGAGGGCCTGAGTCAGAGTTTTAGCAGTTGAGTAACAGAGGAAAGGGCGTATCTTTGTGATATTGCGGACACATTTTAGAAACGTTTTGAATATGAGAGGAGAATGAGAGAGAGGAATCAAGTGTGACCCCTAGGCAGCGTGCTTGGGCTACTGGGTGAATGATCGTATTTCCAATAGCAATGTGGAAGGAGGTAGTAGGGCCAGGTTTGGGAGGAAGTATAAGGAGCTCTGTTTTTGCCATGTTAAGTTTCAGTCGGCGGATGGCCATCCAGGATGATATTCCAGAGAGGCATTCAGAAACTTTGGTCTGTATAGCAGGTTTAAGGTCAGGGGTTGAAAGGTAAATTTGTGTGTTGTCAGCATAGAGGTGATATTTAAACCCAAAAGATGTGATTAGGTCACCTAGAGAGAGTGTGTAGAGAGAAAAGAGAAGGGGTCCCAGGACAGAGCCCTGGGGTACCCCCACAGAGAGATCAATAGAGGAGGAGGAGGTGTTAGCAAAAGAGACACTGAAGGTACGATTGGAGAGGTAAGAGGAGATCCAGGATAAAGCTTTGTTCCGAATACCAAGAGTATGGAGAATGTGAAGGAGAAGAGGGTGGTCCACGGTGTTGAATGCTGCAGAGAGGTCGAGTAATATGATCAGAGTGTAATGACCTCTGTCTTTGGCAGCATGGAGGTCGTCAGTTATTTTAGTGAGGGCTGTTTCAGTAGAGTGAGCAGTGCGGAAGCCAGATTGTAGAGGGTCTAGGACAGAATAGGTGTTGAGAAAGTGTAGCAATCGAGAGAATACAAGACGTTCAAGGAGTTTGGAGGCAAAAGGCAGGAGGGAGACAGGTCGATAGTTAGAAGGACAGGTAGGGTCAAGCTTGCTGTTTTTGAGTAATGGTATAACGGTTGCATGCTTGAAGGATGAAGGAAAGGTACCAGAGTAGAGGGAAGAGTTAAAGATCTGTGTGAGCATAGGGATTATAGAAGGAGCAAGAGGTTTTAGGAGATGGGAGGGAATGGGATCAAGAGGGCAAGTGGTAGAGGGAGAAGAGGAGATCAGCAGTGATACATCCTCCTCCAAGATAGCAGAAAAAGAGTCAAGAAAGGCAGGAGGAGAGTTGGGAAGCATTGTGGGATGGGAGGAGGCAACAGATGGGATGTTCTGCCGTATGGACTCCACCTTTTCCTTAAAAAAATCAGCAAAGTCCTGAGGTGAGATGGAGGAAGAAGAGGAGGCAGCTGAGGGTGGTCTGAGTAGAGAGTCAAAGACAGAAAAGAGACGGCGTGGGTTAGACTTGTGTGTGTTGATTAGTGATGAAAAGTAGGTTTGTTTAGCCTGAAAGAGGGCAGAGTTGAAACAGGATAGCATAAATTTGTAGTGAATGAAGTCTGCGAGCGTATGAGATTTCCTCCAGAGGCGTTCAGAGGAACGAGTGGAGGAACGCAGCATGCGTGTGTGGGAGTTTAGCCAGGGTCTGGGGTTAGAAGGGCGAGGATGGCAGAGAGAAAGCGGGGCATGAAGATCAAGAGAGGAAGATAAGGCAGAGTTGTAGTTCCTGACCAGGTTGTCAGGGTCTGAAGCAGAACTGAGAGAGGAGAGGGAGGAGCGTAAAGTGGAATCAAGAGCTGGTAGGTTAATAGAGCGCAGGTTTCTGCAAAAACGAGGGCGAGATGGAGATGGAGATGGAGAGAAGCGAGAGAGAGAAAATGAGATGAGGTGATGGTCAGAGAGAGGAAAAGGGGAAATGGAGAAGTCGGAGAGAGAGAAGTTTTTAGTGAAAACCAGGTCTAGGTAGTGTCCATCCTTGTGGGTGCTGGCTTCAGTCCACTGTTGAAGGCCAAAAGAAGAAGTTAGAGAAAGAAAGCGGGAAGCCCAAGGGAGAGAGGGGTCATCAATGTGGCAATTGAAGTCCCCAAGGAGAAGAACAGGGGAGTCTGAGGAGAGAAAGAAAGAGAGCCAGGATTCAAAGTGAGAGAGAAAGGCAGAAGGGGGATGAGTAGAGGTAGGTGGGCGATAGATGACCGCCACATGGACCGGGAGAGGAGAGAAGATCTGGACTGTGTGAACCTCAAAGGGGGGAAAAGCAAGAGAGGGAGGAATAGAAACTGTTCGGTAACGGCAGAGAGAGGAGAGCAGGAGCCCCACGCCTCCACCCCTGCTACCAGGGTGCGGAGTGTGGGAGAAGGAAAGGCCACCATAGGAGAGGGCAGCTTCCAGAGCAGAGTCAGACTGAGTGAGCCAGGTCTCAGTTATAGCAAAGAGAAGCAGGGAGTGAGAGAGAAAGAAGTCATGCACAGAGAGGAACTTGTTAGAGAGGGAGCGAGCATTCCAAAGGGCACAGGAGAAAGGGAGAGAGGAGGGAGGGTGGCAGGGGATGGGTATGAGGTTAGAGGGGTTGACACCAGAAGGAGTAGAAGTTGCATGTGGAAGGCGAGGATAAGAGCAAGTAGAAATAAGGCAGGGACCAGGATTGGGAGAGATATCCCCAGAAGCAAGGAGGAGAAGCATGGATAGAAAGAGGATGTGTGAGGATGATTTGTAGGGGTGTGTTTTTGTACAGGAGGTATAGCTGTATGGTGACAGAGGGCGCAGGTAAGAGAGGAGTTCATGTGAACTGAGAAGTGGTGAAGTAAGGAGAGATGGTGAAATATGAATAGAGTTAGAGACATGATGAGGCTGGTGGAAGGAAGTGCATAATTTGAAAATAAGTGAGGTTACAGCAAATATAAACAGTCTGAGCTATGTCCTGTATTTCTGTTCTATTCCGATAAGGTCCCAATATATATATATATATAAAATATATATATATATATATATATATATATATATATATATATATATATATATGTGCAAATATAACTGTATGCTCATCTGCATGTCCTAGGCAGGTCTGCAACCCCGCCTTTCGCCATTATCACCCAGCATACAGCACTTCCACTGCAGCAAGGGACTCTGGGAAATGACATGAAAATGAGCACACAGTGTCACCTTTTGCCTCAATAACCATTTTTAACATGGTTCCCTATAGGCTTAAGCTAGCTGCATGGTCACAGCCTTGAGCACAGCCAGGGTTAAGGTGCATACCCAGAAAACCACCCACAGACAGCTGTTTCGACCTTGATGGGTCTCATCAGTGTGGGGTTGATTTTACTGGGAATGCAAGAGAGGCTATGGGATAGGCTAAACCATAATACTGAGCTAAGTCATGGTGAGTTTATATATATATATATATATATATATATATATATATACACACACACACAGTGGTCGACAAATCACCAAAAAATCTACTCGCCGAACAAAAAAATCTACTCGCCACCTAGTACCACACGTGTGCTGCTTGGGCCAATAAGAGCTCGCCACGATGTTAAATACACTCGCCCGGGGCGTGCAAATGTATAGGTTTGTCGAACACTGTATATATATATATATATATATATGTATATATATATATATATATATATATATATATATATATATATATATATATATATATATATATATATATATATATATTATATACATACATCTCGGTGAAAGCTGCTGTTTCGGGATAAAAGATACCACTTTGGGAAATTTGTAAGTACAAATTTCTCTGGATTCTACCAAGAACTCACTGAATATCCAGTTTTTTGAAAGGCATATTTGCACTATTTTGCCTGTGTTTTTCTTTCCACAGATATATCTGCGCTCCCCACAAACATCCTGGAGGTGTACAGTATGGAGGAACTGTATTGAATACATGTGCGGTGCAGCTATTGACAAAACAAATAGATACGTAATTCATGCAACATTACCATACAGTATTGCTGGATGTGTTTCGTGCACGAACACAGTGTTGATGCTCATCAGCCTGCCAAACCTGCAAAACATGAATGAAAACAAGAATTATACAATGACTACAATATGATTTTTTTTTTTAAATAATACTAACTTCTTCAACTGACAACTGACATTCTTCTTGCTGTCTCATTTACATGTTTAAATGTTAAATAATTGTGACAATGTTATTTAGAGAAGAAAATACTGTACCGCAGATGCATGAATTACAGTACAGTATATTACCTGACAGTATCGTAGGATGTGTTTCCTGCACAAACACAGTGAAAACAAGAATTAAACAATGACTACAATAAAGTACTTAATTTTTTTTTAATCTGTAAAACTGTAGACACTGTTTTAGATTAAAAAACAATTCTGTGGAACTTTATTTATTAAGTTCACGAATTCATCTTCTTCACTCTGAAGACTCCAGCCCAAAGTCCTCTGATGCCACAAAAGTGCATTGATGGGGTCTTTGATGGTCTTGAATTGTGCCGTGCTGATTTTAAGCTGCTTCTTCATTTCGTCTACAATGTCTCACCTCAAATTGATGGGAATCGCTCTCTTCCCCCTCAAGCCGTCAAAGTTTACTTCTTTGCACCACTGGGAATATGGCTCAAATTTGACGTGGTGTTTGAAAATTCGCAGGTCAAATCGATGTGACTGTCCTCCGCAGTTTGTTACAAATCTTGAGAGAGTTTCCATTTGTATAACGTAAAGCGAGATGTCACCTACTGCATTCCTATTCCCATGAATCCTCTGTGGTCTTTGTCTCTGTGGTGCTGCAAGTGTGCTTTGGAAAGCAGGCACAGCTAACTGCTCTGGGATGACACTTTCCTGCAGGTCTCTCCCTCCATCGGGGGGCTCTTAGCCAACATTTCCTCCTCATCTGGGATGTTCTGTAACATTAGGGTATAGCATGGAGACACAGGGGGTGGGGAGGGTTCCTCCACATGTCTTGCTTTTGCCTGCTGCTGTGGGCATAGAATAAAATAGACCAGAGATGTCACCCCCCATCCTCTCCATTCCTCCGTTCAGAAAGCCGTGAATCCAAGAACACTGTTCAACGAGAAATGGACTCCAGCCTGTGAGGAGGCCTTTTTGAACCTGAAGAAAAGGTTTACCGAAGCTTCTGTTTTGGCCTATGCCGACCCGGACCAACCATACGTGTTGCACGTAGATGCCAGCTTCGATGGACTGAGAGCGGTACTCCATCAGAAGTATCCTACGGGACTTTGGCCTGTCGCCTACGTTAGTCGCAGTCTAACTCTGAGCGAGAAGAATTATCCGGTCCAAAAACTGGAGTGTCTAGCCTTAATCCGGTTGAAGAAAAACAGAGCACAGCAGCAAAAAATGAATGGTCTACAATATCGGTACTAAATAAAATCAATTTAATGGAAGTGACAACATGGCAAAGCTAGGTGAGTGTACTCTAACATGTTTCACACTCATTTCAGCGCTTCGTCAGAGAGTATACTCTCTCAATAAACAAATTGATTTTATTTAGGACCGATATTGTAGCCCCTTCATTTTTTGCTGCTGCGCTCCATTTTTCTTCAACCGGATTTCCTGCATAGCTACACAGCGTGAGGCACGCCAATACAGAAGGGACGGCATCTGAGTGTGAGTACCACCATTTCCTTACCATATTATGGTCTTCTATCATGAGAGGATTACTGCTGGACACTGCAGATGTTATAAGCTCTAGGGAGGTAGTCCAATAGTGAGAGAACCGGAGAGTGCTGTTTATCAACAGCAGTCATCTGCACTATCAACAAGGATGTTATATACACACCTCCCCTTACTGTGAGCATTACACCTGTACCATTCATCATTTATCATACTCTATGGTGCCTTGATAGTTCTTTCTTCAAGCAAGCATAGATTTTTCTTACCAGTCCTTGTACTGTTGCTTTTATGTAGCCAAGATTTGGAAGCACCGATTTACAGAACTTTGTTCTTTTGTTGTTTCTAGCCTTAAAGTGGGTCATTGTAGACAAGCTGCACGACTACCTCTATGGGGTATCCTTCGAGGTAAGAGCGGGACAACAATCCGCTTACCTACATCCTGTCCTCTGTCAAATTGGATGGCACCAGCCACAGGTGGTTGGTCGCGCTATCCAACTACAATTTCACCCTAAAGTACAAGCCGGGACCCCTGAACGTGGGAGCTGACGGTCTGTCCAGAAGACCTGGATTGAGTCCAGTACCTGACTGAGAGTGGGAAGATATCCCTGGCCCCGGAATTCGGGCTATGTGCTCCACGGCTGCTATACTAGAGGGAAATGTAGAGGAGAATGAATAGATCAAAAGTATTGCCGCTCCGATTAAAAAATCAGGAAACTCACCAGCAAAAATAAACTAAAATCCATTTAATGAAACTACATAAAAACCACAAACAAAAACAGAAGACCCTCCTCCTACGCATTTCATGCCCCTGTGGCGCTTTGCCAAGGAGTATACAGCTGGGGGAGGAGAAACATATTTATACCTCCTTCAGTGATATAAGACAACTGATAAATAAATGATTGCAAATACATAAGAAAAAAACAGAAGACAAAAGGGAAAAAAAACAAACAAAAAGTATGCAATGTGACAAAAATATATAAATTACAGAGAAAACACAATTAATAAACAGAAGACAGCAAGAAAAAGGACAATTAAAGAGACTAGTGAATTCTGGACTGAAAACGCTGGGTTTGTCATATAATCAAACATCAAAGTGTGCCAATAGTCATTAAATATGTATATCCAATGTGATATATAATGTATTGATTTCAAATATTAATAGCTAGTGACTAATGTGTCAGATTATGACACATTGGTTCAAAGTGACTAAAACATTATCATAATATAATGAGGATATAACACATAGAAAGTATCTTACAATGTTTGAAATAGACTAAACCCAGCATACGGAATTATAGCTCAAATCAATCATGAAAAATCATTGCTATAGATAGATGACAGAACAGGAGTATTTGAGATACATATCGCATAAGTGCAAAGAATCCTATCCAGTTTTAGATACTAGTTGAAAAGATACTGGTATAAATCCATAACCAACTAATATAGGCGGCAGAATTAAATCATTCATACATATAAAGATGAAATGCCAAATAGATTTTATGATAACATATATTGAAATATAATCAACCAGTAAGAATTCATGCATATAGCTAAGTGAATCAGATAAACTGTTTTACAGACAGTGAGTGTTGAACAAGTATCAATTAATGTAGCAAAAAAAGAAACAAATGGATATACAATAATGTATCACATTCATTGGCAAACCCATGGCTATAGTAGCCATCTTATACTATATTAGTGAAAGCACTGTATGCCTGTGTGGATGTCCTGTGTCCCTAGGGGAAATCTCATTGGTCCCTTGGCCCGCCCTGCGCCCGCACACCTCTCGTTGGCCTGAGGGCGGAGTGACGGGCCAAAGGAGAGAGACACACACACACACACCTGTGGACTTACTG